>NC_056733.1:577610405-577645405 GCF_019279795.1 Protopterus annectens | reverse complement strand
TGTTACGCAATTATCGCATATGCCACAGAGCTCATGGGAGTGAGGTCTGATGAAAGGGACTTCTAAGGTGACTGATATCTGCAGAACTGCTAAAGTGGGGAAAGGGAAAGTGTACTGGGTTTGAATGGACTCAAAAGCTTTAACTTATAAACACACACACACACACACACACACACACACACACACACACACACACACACACACACACACACACACACACACACACACTTTTACATGCAGCAGGCCTGAGATTAGAACTCTTACCTTACTAGTTATTTGTACTATAGTGTTGCACAGTTATCGCATATACCACAAAGCTTATAGGGCTGAGGTCTGACGAAAGGTACTTCTATGATGACAGACATCTTCAGGACTGCTAAAGTAGTGCAATGGGAAGTGCACTGGGAGGGGAAGGCCTGTTAATTCCTAGATCCTACTGACAATTCTCTAAGTGTATGAGCATGCCCAGTGTGACCTACTACAGCAAATGTGGGACTCCATTTCCGGGATTGTTATACTCCAGTCCGGTTTGTTTTCTGCTACAGCCATACTTCTCAACCTTTTCGTGCAGGATATCTGGAAATGACCTATCAAAATGGGGAGACAATGGGCCATATGGTGATTGTGACTATTTCTCTCAGTAATGGATAGGTTGCTAGGGTTACAGGGCTTGTTGTAGCAGACATCTGACATATATGACATTTGACACTGTCATGTATTATTTCTGTACTTCTTGACATACCCCCTCAGATCATCACAGTGATTTACCAGAGGAATACAGGATGGATGATGCACACACCAATATTATGGGCCAAATGCTACACATTCTTGCACAATCCAGCCTGTTGAGAGGTGTGCCTATGACCAATTGACTGCTGTAGCTGTGGAAACAGTCCAGCACCTTGGTGATATATTACAATGGTGGAATCTCTGTGCATTTCTGTTCTGGCATGGTCTGATTTCCAGTCCACAGTTGGGTAATATAAGTAAGGCAGGATCAGGGTGACAGGCAGACTCCAGATATATATGTTGGGGATAAGATATGTGGGGAGGGGTGTCCTGGGTCAGATATGTTGGCCTATAGCTACCAGTACTTTGCATAGGGGTCTTCACAAAGGTTGACTGTACTTAGAGGGTCTTGTGTGTGTCAGACTATTTGACCAGCCTGGAGGTGTGTATGTGTCTCACATATAAGTGTGGCCCACCTCATTTTGCTTGGATGGGCACATTGTGGGGTCAAGATGTTGCAAAGGATGAATGATCAGGGAAGGGTGTGCTACTCCCCATGGCTGTGGGCCAGGGTCCTGTGGGTGCAGACATGTCACCATCTTCCAGGGTAAGGACTGCCTGCAATGAGTGCATTCCCATGTTTAGACTCCTAGCCCTGCCTGACGACTGTACAGAGTATCACAGAATGTCCAGATTCATGACTCGTATATCTAGTTGGTTACCCAAACGATTGTGGTTTTCAAGGAAATGTGTTTTGCAAGTCACTCAGGGTTGATGCCAGATATTACTGACAGTTGACATTGCAGTTTCAGACTTCATACCCTTTAGACATTCCATGCAAATACAATCATTCCATAAACTTTCTAACATTATTAGAGCAATATTTAAAAGGTGTCCTTCTCTTTGGACCTTTTTCACCCGATTATTCATGGCTTTGTCCAGATTTCTGGCTGTCTGATGCTGGGACTCCCCTAGCAGTTAGCAGCATGGCCTTTCTTTGCATTTTGTAGACTGTGTTATGTTGGTGTTATGGACCCCATGACACTCTGTGACAGGGCACTGTAGGTGAGGCATGTGCAATACCAGAGGCCTGTAGGCCAGTTGTGACAGATGCCGGCCATCTGTAGTGAGGCAGTGCATTCTGATAATCATATGTTCCCAGGCTGCTGGCAGTGGACACCCCTGGGATGGCACCAGTAAGTTGACTGAGGGTGTTACTGACAATTGCTTTCTGTTTGTGTTGAGCCATCACTATAGTTGATAGCTGGATGCTGCTTAAGGCTAGGGACATGTTACTGCATTTCTATGGGATTATGGGGGGGTGACACATCTGTACACAATACACATTTACAGAGACTGTGCTGATATTTGCTTAACATTTTGGTCCCATTTAGCATAGTGGTGTGCCCTGTCTTTCAGACTACAGGCATAATGGTATCAACCACATGTCAGATTGTCCTGGCATAAACATTTGTAGTTTCAGACTTCTTACCTTTCAGAGCCATACTGCCACTGCCAGACCTGCTGTAATATCACTGTGTAAGTCTGTAGGTGGAGATTTCATGGATGTCGCCATGTGGGGGCCTTTACCAGACATTTCTGTATGGTTTTCTACTGCTGATCTTCTGGGTAAGGCTGGGGGTGGGTATGGGACCCCCACTTTGACATCCATGCGTGTGACCTATGACCCCTTAGTTATTTGTCTCACCACATATACTGCAGTGGTATTTGTCAACTAGGGTGGTACTACATAGTGTGGGTAAGCCAGTACTGGGAATACACTTCCTGCTGTCCCACAGAGCTGTCAGTTGTCTGCTGTTATCCCAGTAAGCTACCCCATTCCCTTGCATGGTTGACTCAATACCATAGATATGCTATCAGAACATTCTACTCCATTCATTTATTGTTAAGGAGACTGACTTACCTTGTGCCTGAGGCAGTTGTGAGGATGGTGCTTGAGGGCTGGCTATGTCGGATGTACGCAGTACACTGCCTATACATGGTAAGGTATAGGTGGTGTGATGTTTGGCATCCATTTTACTGTGTGTGCGAGTCAGAGAGAGAGATATCAGTCCCTCGGGACCTACAGTGTCAGTGTATGTGCTATGCTTTGCCTCTTTGCCAAGGACAGGGCATACTAGGCACACCCCCGTCTGCCTAGAGGGGCAGGCTCAGGATGTTCCGCCTCTAAGTCCCTCTGTGCCTGTGGAGACCTTGGCAATGGTGGGGGGCTTTGTGGCTCTTCCCCATTTTGTTCCTGCTGCAGCTGTTTCAGCAGGATCATATTGTGTAGCATGGCACATACTATGAACAAGTGTGCACATGTGGGTGCAAGGCTCCACAAGATATGTCAAGGCAGCGGAACCGTGACTTGAGGATCCCAAACACAAGCTCTATAATGATCCTGGTTTGTGTGTGTGTGCCTCATTATGGCATTCTTGTGTGGGTGTGTGTGCATTTCTGATGGGTGTCATCAGCCATGGCTCCAGTGTGTAGCCAGTATCCCCCACCGAATGGCAAAATGGGATGTCCCCACTCGCAAATGCCTGGTATAGCTGTGAGGAATGCCAGATGTGGGAGTCATGATAGTCTGCCAACACACACATTCATGATAATGCCTGGGCATCGCACATGACCTAGCAGCTGATGGAGTGGAACCCCTTGTGGTTTAGGTAGACCCTACCCTGGTCACCAGGTGATGCTTTGATGTGGATGTGCATGCAGTCTATGGCACCCAGTACCTCCGGGTATTCTGCTACATGGTGGAAGAGGTGCATATTGCTGGTCCTATCCTCATGGGTGCTGGGGAAGTAAATGTGCTCAGTGGCATGTGGGCGCATGGCATCCAGGAACTGGTGGAGTATCCTGGATGCAGATGCTTGGTAGATCCCCATGATATCCCCAGCTGGTCTTTGGAAAGTACCTGTAGCTAGTATTCTTAAGGCTACACATACCTTGGTATCCACTGGGATGGGTTCCCCTCTTTTGGTTCTGGGTCTGAGGTGAGGCCGGCAAAGCTCAACAAGTTGCTGAAGTATGTCCCTGTCCACCCTGTAGTGCTCTACTATATCCATATCATGTAGCCCCTGGTAGGTTACCCTGGGTCTGAACACTCTTCTCCTCCTCCTCGGTCTGAGTTGGTTGTCAGCATTATCCTCCTCACCATCCTCAGTCTCTAACACATACTGATAGATCAAAGCAACAGCAGCCCCTAACATGTTTTTTTAGTTTTGTCAGTTTAAAATTCCCTTGAATGTGTGCACATGTGGGAAAACCATAGTTGTGGTTGCATAGTTGATAGTAGTGTGCTGGGCTGCTGCCTGGGTAATTGGCTGATTCTGATACATTCCACTTGCCAACTATGGTAGTTCTCCTTGACTGCCTTCCTTCTGCTATTTCCCCTTCCCATTTCCTCCCCATTTAAGCTCCAATGCATGCTACGCATACCCGGTGCTCAAATGTAAACAGTAAACATTTCCTGTTTTTTTTTAGGCCCGGTGCACACCACGCACACCCGTTTAGCTAAAGTAAACACTTTTAAGCAGAACTGGCCTTCCCCTGGACGCAAATACACTCTTCATTTCATGCAATAAGTCAATACAGCCTCAGACACACCCCTTCCTTAGCTGTGCTTAGCTAAGGGCAAACATGGGCCACCGAGTTCCAATGTGCTTACAGCAAGCATGACACCCCCCTTTTCATGTCATCTAGCTCTCCTGCATACAGAGTCGTGTTGGTGTACCTACATGGTTAGGTGCAGTCTGACACTTCAGTATAAATCCACTCATTTGCATGCACCACTGCCTTAATCCATATTTACCACACTGGGCCTTTCCCCTAAGTAACCACAATTCCCTGCTATTGTTTTCATTCTGCATGCCATTGACTATAATGGCAAAATGCAGATTTACCTTATAATTATTTTTTCACATTTTTTTTTTATTTTTCAGCACGATCCCTTTTGAGCGCTGCTGCCCTATGCTTAAACGGCCGAGATTGGCCAAAAAAAAAAGATTTTATTTTATAAAATTTAAACGATTTATAATGCCAATGGCCATATATTTGGCCATTGACATGCCTAACAGTTGTAATAAATGCTTTATTTTGAGCTGTCATGCCTCCATTTTGTAATTTGCAGAAATGTGTTCAGCTAGTATCTGAACACATTTCTGCTTCTTACACTATTCTGGCACAGACACCTGCATGCTTGCTGAATTGCTAATTCACACCATTTGCATGTTTTTCACCAGCAAATGAGGTAATTAGCATTATTCAGTGGTGTCCTTGCAGGAATAGTGCTGCCAAGCTCGTGCACGTCAGATCAGCTGTTTGCGGAATCGCTCGGCGGCCATATTCTGTGCAGGAGCGGCTACACTGTTCCTGCATGGTATAAAAAGCTTAATGAATCCCGAGGAGTATGAGTCACAACAAACTATAGACTTATGTTAAATGAAATAGATTTTTTACAGTAGGTCACATTAGCAAAATGAGAAACTTCCTCAAGAAAACTCTAGCAAGGAAAAATAATGGCAGTGTGGTTGAATAATGGAATACTAAGAGCCTACCATCATACAAGCAGCAAAACTTCATTTGAAACGTAAGTTTAAGGTAATATAAATGAAAGCTGTGTATCTTTAATAAGCTGTTATGGATTGTTAGGGAAAATGTATGACAGGAAACATATCGAGAAAGAAGGATGAAGGCAGATTATAATAACCACCTAAGACAGAAACAAGGAAGAAATGCAGTCAAACAAAATCTCACACTGAAAAAGGATAATTTGGTCAAAAAAGGAGACAAAACATCTTATACGTGCAAAAGGGTATAAGTATGACAAAAGCAACAAATGAAACTAAAAGTTAGAAGGGAAGCCACAACAATAATTAAAACAGAAAGGCACTTGAGGTGTTCATGACAACAGAAGCTGAGTGTACAGTGTGACACAGCAACAACAAAGGCAGATGAGGTGTTATCCGGTATAAGAAGGGCTACCAGTCAAATACAATAAGTGATTATCCCTCTAAAAACAATAAAAATGAAAAGCTGAGGATATGGTTGAGTGGACTAAATGTCCAAAGTGAACAAATGAAAAAAAAATTAAATGTAACTGACTGAATTACACAATAGTAACATTTCATTGACAAATGATTTCATCTGTCTGAGCACCACAGAAATGTCATCAGAACCAAACACATAAGTGATAGTTTTGTTTATATAACAAAAAGATCATTGCATGATTACTTTCATTGTATAAAACTGTTATTTGATCTCATTGTCAATGAGTAGTGGATATTCACATTATTAAAGAGAATGCAAAGTACACAGCGACTGCTTATTAGGAAAATAATGGACTAAAGCATCTGTACTATGAGGGCAGATTAAAAATGAAGAAATTGTATTGCGTTGGATATTATTTACCAATAAGTGATTGAATTATCATCTATGAGTGTTATCTTGGTGAAATTTTGGCTTCAGCATTGTGAGTTGTGTTTATGCACCATACCATTAGTATAAAGAGCAACAATCTGTTGGTGAAAATTCTTAACTTCATGACAAGCTTAAAAGAGAATAGTTTCCATTGTAGAGCTGGAAGGATTCTACTACCAAGGATGTTTTTGGTTAGCTGAAAATCTGAATATTTTCAATATGGATTCATATTTTGGGGAGAAAGTGTATGAGTTTTATTATACCCTCAGTGGCCTTGGACAAGCTCTGAGTTTGTGTATATTGACTTTGACAATGATACACTAAACTCTCCAACCGGATTAAATGAGTAACTCAGCATAAAAACTGTTTTAGGTTTTTAAATTGGAAGATTTTGACATTTTTATGTAATTACTTTATCCTTACGTTAAGTATTTTATCAACTAAGGAATGTTTTTATTTACCACGGGCAGGATTGAGAAAATTGTTTATAAGGCAAATAATACAATTAAAGTAAAACAATGCAGCCTGAAGCTGATTAACTATGAAGTAGGGTTGGTTTAACATTACAGGGTCTGAATAAATAGAGAATTTGCTTGTGAAAACACAACAGGAAGAGCCTACACTATGGTGGTGACATGACATCATGAACTCACTAGCGCGTTCATGACAATGCATATTCATATGTGCAATGATGTGCAGTGACAAGTGCAGCTGATATCTATAAAGCAAACACCCTGCTGTTTTTTATATTATATGTGAGAGGGAAATAGATGTACAGGACAGGCAGAAAGGGAAATTAACAAGAGAGCAACACACACATGAGGTTAAAGGTAAATTGGTATCAGGTATAGAAGTAGGAGTATATTTTTTGGTAGGATAGTTGCTCATTTTGTTATATACTCAAGAAAGGTAGAGGAGGAAGGTAGCAGGGGGAAGGTAAGGGCATGAAGGAGGGTATAGGGGTGGCCATACGATAGACAAACGAAAAAGACAGGCAAGAACCCCGGCAAGATGGTACTTCTCCTAGCATCATAGCACTGTCTCTGTTCATTGAGAAATCACTGTGTACAAACTTGCTCACAGTCACAGCTGATCATGCAGTTTTTATATTTCTGAATCAATTTGCCATGTTGTTTACCCTCTTCTCCATCTGCAGTTGGGCACATTACCATAATATTGCTCATGTTCCAATCTTCAAATGGTCAGTTTGCATATGATGCAATCCACTACCTGGGTCTCTGAATTGGCACCACCCTGCATGCTGCTGCTTTTCTTGTTGGTTTGTTACACATTGTGCTGGTCATTTATAAATTCCATCCAATCACTGTCTTGGATGATGGTTATTGTTAATGATTTGATTGGTCTTTTCTTATTTAAATAAAGGTATCACTTGTGTATTTGTTCTGATGAAATTTCAGTGATATTCATAGAGAGGAAGGCACTTAACAATTAATGTTATTTTTGTTTGATGTGGCCAGTTCTGTTTTGAATGTGTGTCTAAAAAGGCAACTGGTAATAAATCATCTGGAGAAGTCAGTATAGGTCTGTAGACCTCACTTTCTCATGATGTAGACAAGATGCAGCACAGGGAAAGGCAATAAAATAATGCATGTTCTTCACAGGAAGGCATATTAAGTAAGACTAGTAGAATGCAATATGTAGAATATCAGTGAAAAATGCACATGATAGAATAAATTGTAAGTTTGTCAGGGATTATTGCAGAGATCCAGGGGTGGGCTATTAAAAAGTATTAGATGATAAGAAAACATAATTGGAAGATGTAAGGTAGAAGGCTCGAGGAAGATATGAGGAGTTATTTTTCAATGGAAAGGATAGCTGGTAAGTGGAAAAACCTGCTGGAATAACACATGGTGTCCATGAAAGTTAATTCTTATGTTTTGCTGAAGAAAGGAAAAATAAGAGTTGTTGGCTAAGTAGGGCCAGCAGTTTGTCCAAAAGGTGTAAAGGCAGCAGGCAAAGTAAGTGGACTAGCATCTGTTATTCATTGATTCTAATGTGTCATCCTATAGAATCAGTAGTTTGTCTAGAACTGACGTCTGACGTGAAGGTATTGACAGGTGAAGTTGAGTTTATTACGCAATTGTTTGTTGAGAGAGGTTATCCTAAAAAAATTTTATCTACTATAGGTAATTATGTCATTCCAGAAAGGGACAGGAAATACCGTCCTTTATTGGGAAAGGGATTTGAATCCAGACATATGATTAAAGATGATAAAGGAGATGGAAGTCAGTCTAATGGTCATCACAGATCCTTAATATTATTATATAGCCCGGTAGTTGACAAAGTTATTTACATTGTAAACAAATTTTGGTACCTGATTTCTCAGGATCCTAAATTGATACAAATAATGGGGAAAAAAAACGAGAATTACATACAAAATGGGCAAAAATATTAAAAATGTATTGATTCTCAGGAAAAAGCAAAGGGATAGTATGTCCAATGATTTAATCCATACCTATAAATGTGGTTCTTGTAACCAGTGTAAGTATATTTTAGAAGACAAAAAACTGATAATCCAAAATGAGACTCGCACAATCATTAAACCCAAATATGGAAATTGTAGGACTAAGATGATAATTTATATTGCTAAATGTAGTGAGTGCATAGGTTTTTATGTAGGTAAAACTGAGCGTTGTTTTCGACAATGCATTTATGACCGTATTTATAGTATTCACAAAAAAGATGTAACAAATGCCCTATATCGGCATATAATTTCCACTGATGAAACACATAAGTTTAAGTTTGCTATTCTAGAAACCATCACTGCTGATTCTATAGGTGGTGATTACAAAACAGTGTTGAGTTTTAAAGAGGTTTGGTGGCAACTTTTATTAGATGCCACCACATACCCTGGCCTCAATGATTTTATTTCTTGTAAACCAATTTTAGAATATTGTATATGGTTGTTTATTATTTATTAACTATTAACTATTTTATATGTACATTTATTGTGGATTTTTTACATATATTAATTCCACGTTATTGTATTATATATAGGTATATATTGGTAACACAATACTTACATATTCATCAGGTAGTATAAGTAATGAGATTGTTAGGCATCTTTTGAGACATTGTTTTATTATAGGAACATTGTAAATATTTTATTATCATTAGACAATGTGTTTATTTTAAATATTTTAATCAATTTGATATGGATGCTTGAGTATGGTTATTAGTGATGAATTTTATTGTTGAATTTTTTGCATGAACTGCACTGATAGATTTTGTATAAATTGAAGTATTAGTAAGTGTAGTGAGGCCTTTAAGGGGAGGAGTATAGCATTGGATAGAATTCAGGAAATTATGCATTTTTTAGCTTCCTGTTGGCACCAATTTTAAATTTAATGATTGGTGTATAAGTGCAGGGGGCGGTATTTGCTATACAGGATGTTACATCAGTTTCCGCTTCCTTTTGGCACCTTTTTTCTCTTAAAAGGACTCTGTTATTTTACTCAAAAGGTTCTGATGAAGCCCATGAGTTGCAGTGGGTGAAAGCGCTTAACCTTATTGGATTGATTTTTGTTATTTTATTTAAGTGCATTTACCGTTTTGTATCATTGTTCTTTCTTGGAATAAAGGACATTGATTTACTTGTTCAGTTTGCATCAGCTTGGAGTTTATTCTTTAGTGTGCTATTCCACCAGGATTCCTCATTTTTTGTACTTGTTGTTGAATTCCATTTGGATTTACCTTGCGGTTTTTGTGGTTATTTCGACAGCGCAAGGTTACAAAAGAGCCGTGGCACTTATTGGATAGTTTGTGACTTTACGTTATAAGTTGTTTTCATGATTTCTATTCAGTAGAACTGAATCAGCTATTTAGGCTGACTTTTCTCTCATCAATTGCTGATCAATGCATTTCTTCTGTCTCATCATCTCACACCGTAGAATCTATTAATGCAAGAGTTAAAGCATTACTGTAAGAAATGAAATAGTGCCATAAATGGGCAAGCTCTTGAGGCAGAGCTGTATACATCTTACAGTAACACAAAACACATTTTTAATATTTTGCTATGTAGACTCTGTGGAATGGAAGGATTTTAGTAACTCTGTTTTAGTGCCATCATTTTAGAAGATGCTTTTGCCTGCCTGTACCTGAACGTAAATGGTTAATGTTCTGGTTGTTCTCCTGCCTCCACTAATGACACGAGAACCTGACTAAGTGTTTAGAACAACACTAATGCTAGAATGCATGGCAAGTATGTAGGCTGGACAGCACTGTCCATTAACTGCTGATGAATAATTTTGCTGCCCTCCTGTGTTTACTGTGCATCATTAATACTGGTAAAACAACTTGCTTAGCTTGGTAGAAACTGTATATATTAATGCAGTTAAGCAAACTCTTAACACTGATAACACTGCTAGATTTAAACAAGCTGCTTAAAGTGACCTGTGCAAGTTGAATAAAGATTAGAAGCAATTCTACTACCCTACTGCTTTGTCAGGTGAAATTGTGTAAATTTAGCAATTCTGCAGAAACTATAGTATTAGCCTTGACTGACCAGATTATCTGGACAGTCTGTATTGGGAATCATTCACCTTACTGATGCTTATTAATGCTTAAGTAATCGAATTATGACATTTGTTCTTTGTTTCACATGCAGTGCATCATCCTTTGTTCATAAACAGTATGAAAACAACATTTTTACAGATCAGATGTAACTTTGAGAGAGTTGCTTTGCTACTGTTTTCTGGAGGTATTGCCCTGCATTAGAATAATAATGGGGGTATGCAAGTACAGCTTGCACAGTACAGAGGTGGCGGAAGTAGGAGGACAAGCCCCAAATAAACACTCCATCATAAACATTTTTTGTGATATTTTGGTTTATCACAGTTCAGTATTTCAGGACTGCAGTCTTAGACAGCTGCTTATTAAATAGTGAGCTCTGATATCATGTAAACTATCCCCTCACCTACCCCCAGTGATGGTGACTTTACTTTCTTACTGCTTGTCTCTCTTACAAATATTTAAAAATATTTTTTAATTTAAAAAAAAGTCTACTGTCATAATGAAACTATTCAACAGATATAACAAAAAATAATACTTACTAATTATTTATTTCTTATTATTAAGCAGTTATCCTGCAAATACTGTCCTTTATCATACAGTTATGAAAAAACACTAAATCTTATTATACAATCATGGGTCATTGTTATTCAAAAACGAGCATGCTGATTGCACAGAACGATCAGCGTACCCATTGTAAATTGAGCATATACCAAGAGAAAAAAGTCTGGCCGCTAAAGTACCATTGAGCAGCCAGACTTTGTTCTTTTGGTATATGCTACAGAGGCATACTTCTCAACTGTCTGGATTTTCACAGAATGCCCAGATTCTTGCCTCATAAGTTTGGTTTGTTCCTAATAAAATTTGTGGTTTTCTGACAAATCACTGAGGAGTGAAGTCATTAAATAATGACATGCATTTTTGTTTTAGACTTCATATCCTTCAGACAATGCACACTAACACAAATCCTGTTATTCTAGCAACTAAGTTTATAAGAGCAACAGTTGCAATCTGTCCTTCATATCCTTCAGACAATGCATGTTAACACAAATCTTGTTATTTTAGCAGTTTTCTAAGTTTATAAGATGAACATTTACAATCTGTCCCTATTTGAGGGCCTTTATCCCTCATTATTTAAGGCTTTGTCCACATTTCTTGATTTCTTGAGCTAACAGGTTGAGAGGTATGTACGCAGGGTGGACCAAATACAAGAAAACTCAGGTACGTTCTGCAAAAATAAAGAAAAGTACCTGATTTTACTTGTATTTCTGCACTGTCTCAGCAGAGTCTCATACCTCTGAACTGCCAGGATTTTATAGTAAAAAAAAAGCAACAGAGAGTCTTTTTTTTTCTTCCATTGCTTCTATTGAACAGCACTGATGTACTGTGCTTGTGTTGGAATATAAGTCCCATATGCATGTGCAATACATCAGCAAATGAGGAAGAACAGGAAACAATGCAGAGTAACACTATGGCATCATTATACAAAGAAAATATTTAAGAAAGGTAAGTCATTTCTTAAATAATGTCATTGTATAATAGTAATAACTGACTCTTGGATGTAGGTGTATGAGGATTTTCCCACGGTTGGCTTTGTTTAATCACTTGGGCTTCGCCCTTGTGATCAAACCATACCAAGAAAATCATCATATACCCACACCCACCAGTCAATTTTTACTTAATTATAAAATACTGATAGAAGGTGATTGTAAGTTTGTCTGGTCTGTATGTCCTCCAATAATTAGAGCAGGTATTTCATTGTTTTCCTCTCCTCTTTCCAGATATTTTTAACAACAAAATATTCAGCTGTTTTAACTTCTGCTGCTCAGTCTGGTCAGTCATTTCACCTGCCCACCTCCCTTTCAGTAAAGAAGTGCTGTACAGGTTCAACTTGGTTCCATTAATGTTGTAGGCATGCACCTCTTCCCTTACTTGGCCTGTACCCTCTTTCCAACCTTATTCAATCACATTTTCTTATTAAATTCTTGCATTACCAAATTGTATTCCCATTTACTTCCTTTACCAGGTAAAAGGGGTTCAAGTTCTCCTGGCTAGACTGTCTGATGCTTTTTTGGCTATGTCTTTGGTGTCCATTCCTGTCCCTTTTCTACCTGTACTCTTTCTAGAATTATTCACCTAGTCACTTTTATTCTCATATCCTTTTCCTCCATCTTTCCTCTAATCTCTGCCTGCACTAGTCCATCCTTCCCATCTTTAGTTCAGCAGCTACCTACTTGCTACCACCTCCCTATTTCTCTTATGACTACACCTGTCCCACTGCTTTATCCTCTCTGCTCCATCCCCTACTTACTACTATGCCTGTACCACTGCTTTATCCCCTCTGCTCCATCCAGGGTTGCCAGCAGATTTCCAACCAGCCAGGTAGGGAAAAAACGGCAAGTGAAGACCAAAAAAAAAAAAAAAAAAAAACAAGAGTTCCACATTAAAGAACAGTAGCTCTGCACTAAGCACGGAGCTTCTCATGTTTAATGCATTGCAGTTCCGCATTCAACACAAGTAGCTCCGTGTTTAGCGATTTTTGATTGGCCCATATACCGGCATACGGGCCAATCAAAAATCGCTAAACACGGAGCTTCTCGTGTTTAATGTGGAACATTGCAGTTCCGCATTCAACTGAAGTAGCTCCGTGTTTAGCGATTTTTGATTAGCCCGTATACCGGCATACGGGCCAATTAAAAATCGTTAAACACGGAGCTACTTCTGTTTAATGCAGAACACAAGAAGCTCTGTGTTTAGCGATTTTTGATTGGCCCATATACCGGCATACGGGCCAATCAAAAATCGCTAAACACGGAGCTTCTCGTGTTTAATGTGGAACATTGCAGTTCCGCATTCAACCGAAGTAGCTCCGTGTTTAGCGATTTTTGATTAGCCCGTATACCGGCATATGGGCCAATTAAAAATCATTAAACACGGAGCTACTTCTGTTTAATGCAGAACACAAGAAGCTCCGTGTTTAGCGATTTTTGATTGGCCCGTATGCCAGGTATACGGGCCAATCAAAAAAAAAAAAAACAAAGCGGAGGCTGGCCGGGATTTAAACCGGCAGGGCTGGACTCGGGATCAGGCTGCTGATCTCGGGACAGTCCCGCCCAAATAGGGATGTCTGGCAACCCTGGCTCCATCCGTCACTTATGACTACATGTGTCCCACTGCTTTATCTTCTCTGCTCCATCCCCCACTTATGACTATACCTGTCCGACTGCTTTATCCCCTCTGCTCCATCCCCCACTTATGACTACACCTGTCCCACTGCTTTATCCCTTCTGCTCCATCCCCATCCTTGCCTTTTTAACCAGTTTGTCCCAATCCTGCCACCATTTTCTTCTGACCAAGTCATACCTTACTTTCTCTTATTAGCTAACCTCACTTGGTCTCTAGCACACCACTCTGTCAAGCTCTCAGTCTGGTTTACTCAGCTCTCTTATCATTTAGCATACTCACACTGCCTTTTTGCCCACAGGATTCTAAGCCAGATCCCCACCTGTGTAATTGGAATTCATAACCTATCCTTTCTCTTCCACCATCTACCGGCCAGCACTGTTTCTTTATTCAGGCCTCATTCTACTTCAGTTCTTCCCTTTTTCTTTTGGCCTTTCTTTATGGTAAGGCTGTGCATCTCTGCTTTTTTACTGGCTGTAATTAAAGTGTGCACAGAGAAGGACCCCTGCAGCAGCCTGACATGCAATACCATACTTGTGTGCTCACTTCTTGGTTTTCAGGTATACTTTGATCAGGTCAATACAGGACAGCTAAAAACTATACTTAAAATTGCTGTTGAGCCTGTGCTGTTTGTGTTTGTGTTTGTGTCTGGGTGGTGTGTATCATGATTCAACAGCTCTAAGGCAATATTATTTCTCGCTTCTTCTAAAAAAGCATGTTTGCCCTTCTTCTAAGTCACCTGTTAACAGAATCCCACTCTTTGCTGTGGTACTACTGTCTTAGGATGAAATGAGAACTACTGAGTTAGTCCTCTATTTTTAAGTTCGAGTGAAACTAAGCAGTTATCTAACCTTCTCTATGCTGTTTTCATGATGGTTTATTTCTCTGAATGACTGCCTTCGCTGTTTCCCTTCTTCTGTTTATCTGGGTAGTTTCACCAAATTTTAATGCCTGCACCTCCTGCTTGCCTTGTGGGTTCTGTGAGAATCTGTGTTTGAAGTCTCTGCTGAATGATGCTAACATCTTATGGAGATACTCCTGCACACCTCTGAGAACTCTTGCATTTTTAACTGTGCTCTTCTACTCTTCTCTGCACTGTTGTCCAAAGTCTCTTTTCCTGTTGCCAGAAATCATTAAAACCTGTGTGCTAATATTTTTTGATCTACCTTCATGATGATTCTTTTTATCCTGTATTATCTCATACCTCTGAATGCCTTAGCATTAAAAATCAAAACAATGACTCTTAAAATGATAGCAAAGGGTCAGAAAGAAGAGTACTTTCTGTTTTTTTCCTCCAACCAGAAAATCTTCATGTAATACACCACATCCAGTTAGTGATAAGGAGTTTCTGTGTAGGTTTGGTTCATGTGTTTAGTAATGCATGTAGTGTTAAACATCAATTAAATGTATAACTTTATGAAGAAAATTAATAAATCTGGGGGGGCACACAAAATTTGACAGTGAAAATCCGCTATGCGTAAATCATAGCAGTTGAGAGGTATAAATATCCTTACATTCATGGCAAACATTTCAGCATAATAATTAATATGTACCATCTCTGTGCTTTAATGTTTGTATTTAATCATGTGACAGTAACAAAATTACCCCAAGGAAATATTTGGGGGTTGTCATGATCTTCAATAAAGTACTCCATTCATGGGTGATCTGCATCCACATTTGTAGTGTGCAAATTTTTTTACACCTTAATGAGAAATTCTCTTTTTGAGCTAGCAGCTGTATTGGGAAGATTATTTTTAGAAACAGTAGGTCTGATTGCGAAGTAAACCAGCATAATAGATTACAAAACAACTATTCTTAAATGATAGCATAACACTTTTTTGCTAATCCATCTGCAAGAGACATGAACTGACTTATTTTACTCTAATTGCTGGAAAATGCAACATAAGAAGTACATTTTGCTGGGCAAAGTTAATAGTGTTCAAGATTAAACTGTGAAAAAGCACACCACAGTAAGGCTGCTGTACTAAGGGCAGTTGCTGATGCCATTATAATTTACTCACTTGTTAGAGCGGATGTGCTCAGCAGGGGCAGAGGGCAATCGCTTTATTACAGCTTTACTCCTCAGATGACCTCAGAAGTTCTTAGAAATTGCCTACAAATAAATAGCTCAAAAGCTTCTATATCCTGCACTGTCAGTCCTAATCAGTGGCTTAGATGAAAGGAGATGGCACCCCAACCTCTTCTTGATTTAGGGGTATAACCTCAAGAAATGATTCTATTATCTCTAATGAAGGGAATGTTAAATTGATTTCAAGCTGTAATACCGATTTTCTACTTTTTTGAGGATACCAGTGTCCTATTTCACCTGCCTGGGGATTGTTAAACCTGTCACTTGTACAATACAACCCTTTGATCAGTCAAGTTTAGTATAAGTAGCACTTCTGAGTTATAATTGCACGAAGGAAAACTGAAGGTTATGTTGAAGGTTTGCAGCAGCTTGCTAATATATATAGAATTAATCAGTCCCAACAGATTTCTAGCCAATGTAACAGCTCAACCACAGAAATATGAACTCAGGATAAGGTTCATGCTAGGAAGATGATAAAACAGCAGTTGTGCTAGGAGTGAAAACCCATAGCTTATTTAATTTTAAATTGCCTGTCTTATGGCTTGTACAGCAATACTTATTTCTGAGTTTGTTCTACAAATTTTCTTTTGCAGTAATGTGTCACATTTTTTAAACCTGCATTTTTCATCTTTGTTTTTAAACATTCGTTGTTTGTTAAAAGCAAAAACACTGTGTAGAATGGGTCTGTATTTAGCATGTGTTTGCTTACAGAAATTGCTGTTTAATGTAACATATAAGACTATAGAAAAACAAAAATTAAGTAAACTATACAACAGTGTAATTTTATACTCCATACCATAGAATCCTGTGCAAGCTGTGGGAGAGTCGTTATTTTGCAGAATATATGAAAACGCTTACAGCTAGCAAATGTTTAATATACAAAACTAAGAAAGGAGAGAAAAAAGGCTGCTCAATGCTCATAAAAATACGGACTTTGCTAACAATTGTGTAACTAACAATATGTACAAATGGGCAAGGAAATTGGCAAATTGTATTACTGATTATCTGTGCATCCAATCTGATGTATGTACAAGTAAAAAGAAGTACCTCCAAAACTGACTGTATCCGAAATAAATTAATGGGAAGATTCAGAAATAACACATCCATTACAAACATGGCTTCTACCATCATTCTATTGAAAATCTCAGACTATGTGCTAAAATTAAAACTGAACTAAATAATAAATAAAACCGAGGTATTAAATATTGTCTTTGTGATTATTACACTCTCTTTATACACATAAGCACATTAGAAAAAAATAGTATTGTAGATTTGATTACAAAGGTTTGCTTGTTGACAGTGGTAAATCCACTCCATAACTTCACTTTTGGTTAAGAACAGGTCTGTATGTTTTCCCTGCCAGTAATGTAACTGAGTTCTATGCTGTCATGAAGGCCTTTGTTACTCCTTGTTTACAGAATTTTGAAAAAGACAATTGATGCTTGATAAAAGCCGTGGTGGTGCAGCGGTAGCATTGTTGCCTCACAGCAAGAGGTTCTGCCATTCAGTTCTTGGCTGGAGCGACTTCTATGTGGAGTCTGCATGTCCTCCCCGCTATCGAGTGGCGTTCGAAAGACATGCTTGAATGGGCGTGCCTTCGTTGAAGGTTGGGCATCCGGCTGGCACCTCGGCACCATAAAAATCTGCCAATCATTAGCGGACTGGAGTTCTGCTGTGGTGACCCCTAATTGGGAAAAGCTGAAACAAGAACAACAACACATGATGCTTGATAACAGAACTTAAGAAGAGACAGATGTATTATGACCTCTCTTCCATGCTTTCAGTTTTGTGGTAAATGGAGAAAGAATTAACTGAAAAAACTGCAATAATCCTTTATAAGAAACTTAGAGGAAAGATGAAGAAGCACAATTAATCAGGGCAGAAGAACACAGACTCTTTTGATAAATTCAGTTCTTTATAAAATCATATAAATTTTAATCCTCTGTGACAGTTTACCTGAAATTTGTGAATACAAAGATAGACAAATTAGAAAGTTTGTAGTTTTTACTGCATATTCCCCACTCACTCGCCCCCACTCACTGACTGTAAAATCTGCTTCTGTTGGATTTATGCCCATTCATTCCTCAGCAGTGGGGGGTGCCTAGGTCTGTTGTGGTGAGAGCTGTCCAGTGGAGACATCATTCAGACAGACATTGGGCAGTTTGTGCTCTCACTGGCATCTTGACAATGAGAGCAAATGTAGTCCCTGTTAATGGGACAATTTCCCCGGGTCTACTTCTAATGACCGAAACGCCGATTCGCCGACAGTGAAATCACCGACGCCAGAAAACCGACAACACACAAACCCGACAACGCGAAACACCGAACACCATAACACCGACACACTACACGTAAACAACACAGTACACTACAACACATATCCACTAGCCCTAACCCAAACCCTAACCCTAAGGTCCGACACTACCGCACACTCTCCCTACCTGCACCCTAACCCTAACTCACTTACACACCCAACCCCAAGCTCCGACACTACCGCACACTCTCCTACCTGCACCCTAACCCTAACTCACTTACACACCCCAACCCCAAGCTCCGACACTACGCACACTCTCCCTACCTGCACCCTAACCCTAACTCACTTACACACCCCGAACCCCAAGCTCCGACACTACCGCACACTCACCTATCACACACCCTAACCCTACATCCCTGAGTATTGCACACTTACCTGTCCGCTCCCTACTCCTAAATCCCTCACTATCGCATACTTACCAGGTCGCGCTTACACATTCCCCTTGTCGGTCTTCCATCTGTCGGGATTCGAGCGTGTCGGTCAACTGCGTTGTCGGTCGTTTCGTGTCGGTGATTTCACTGTCGGCGAATCGGCGTTTCGGTCATTAGAAGGAGACCCCAATTTCCCCACATCACTGCTGGGATTCATAGTGCCCTTCTTCTGGGAGCACATGGTACTGCACACTTGCTGTTGAGGCCTACCATCAGGCAATAACTTGGTTTCCCAGGATGCCCAATGCAATGCTGATCCTTCTGTGAGCGATTGTGCTCTGCATGTCCTGCTCTGTCTCCATTTCATTCCAGGATGAGTATGCTCATTCTCCCCTGCCAGCACTGCCACACACCCACTGCTGATCCAACTTGGTTCACCTAGGCCATAGGTTGGGGTTTATTCCTCTATAGCAGAACATTTGAAGTTTTGAGATTTTGAGCATTTTTTTCATTAAGAAGTAATTCTTGTATACATTTGAAATGTAAAATAATCTTAATAAAGACATTCACTTTCAGCAAGTTTTTATTATTGTATTTATTAAAAGCATTTTTCTCATTTCTTCTTGACATCTCCAGGTCTGGCCTGTGTTGTCCTAAGGGGCAGCATCTGCCATAGGTCACCATGGCAGGTATGCATGGGAGCTGCATCACCTATTTACATGTCATGCCCTTTGGTGACAGATGCAGCACTTTGTGTGACTATGCAGGTGAGGTGACCCCACCATGACCTAATGTACTGGGCCACACAGGTAGAGCTGCTGGAGGTGCCACGATCTTCCCTGCAGGGCATTCCCCTTGGGCATTGCCACAGTCTTTTCCATGCTCCCACCAGAGGCGTGCATATCAACATCACTGCTGGCAACTGCTGTGGTAGTACACATGACAGGGACCACCTCCTGTGCCTACCCCAGTGTGACAGCATCAGGACTCAATGCAGATGTGTCTACAACAGCCCCATGTCTTGGTGGCCTACCTTTCCAAGCAACGGGAATGTCAGAGGCAGGTGGAGGTCTCCCTGACAGGACCAGTAATACAGTATAGGCATTAGTGTGACTGTTTGCTCCCCACCCCCCTTGCACACCTTGCCGAACATATATTTGAGTTTCTAACAACACACAGTTGACATCCCATGATGTGATTTTAGTGAGAAAGTCAGGGAACAAAGCAACAGTAATTAGATATCTTGTAAGACATGGGAAAATAACAGTTACACAGTTGGCACATTTGCTAAGTTCATCTCCTAAATGGGGGACCCCCCACCACCAGCTTAGCAGGGATACCTGGATGGATACTTATAGGACAACAAATCCTCTGTTATCAGCATATCCTGGGTAGGGGTAAGCCAGTAGGCAGGGGCAGCCTGTAGCCCATGTGCTCTTTGTGGCCTTGTCATGGAAGTTTTGTTACAATAAGGGAGCATTCTTTCATTATGCAACTATGACCACACATCACATATCTGTGGTAATCACCACTGAGCACCACTGCTTCTCATCAGGATTCCAACCGTGTCCCATTGGGAACTGGACATCCCACCTCAAGGTTTTCGGAAGGGCTACACCACTCAACTTCTTTGCTTAACAATTCTGTAAAAAGACAGAAAGTAATGGTGGGAGCAATGGCCCCAAATAAGAGAACTTTTAAATATTACTTTAATTTGCTTAAAAGATACTAGAAAAAATAGGTTTTGCATCAGCAGGCATTTTCTCAACAATGATTAGTTTGAAATTCTATTGTCTGACATTATTAACTAACTGTAATCTTCTCTGATTTACCAGCAAATCAAAAATGTTATGAGGATAGGGAAATAAATTATGCAAAATCAGGAATGTTCAGCAAAATTTTGAACAGTTGAGAGGTACAAAGAAACATGAACTACAAAGAAACAGCAACAAGGATAACAGTTAAACCCAGCAAAATTTATTCTGTGAAGTGCTTTTCATTCAGTAAAGTTATTTGAACTTCCTCAGACATTGCATTATTAAAAACACAGGTTTAAAAACACCTCCATTGAAATCACATGATAGTTACACAGCCAATGAACATGAAGAACAATTAAGAATCACTTCTACTTAAAATGAATGATCTGGAAAAACGTATAGGAAATATGTAAAAAAAAAATAAAATATATATATATTTATATATATATATATATATATATATATATATATATATATGTATATATAAATATATATCGATATCTATACATATATTTATATATATATATATATATATATATATATATATATATATATATATATATATGGTTCCCTATCAGAATCCTGAAACACTATAAGCCTGAAAGTCAAAATCCTGAAAACTAATGACTGAAAATGCAAAATCTCGAAAATGCAAAATCCTGAAAGTCAAAATTCCGAAAACACAAAATGGACATGCTGACATCACTGTGGCTTTGCTATTGTTAGCCCTGTGGTGTTAGGTCATGCGCTGGGTCCAGGTAAGTGTGCGGTTGGTTTTATGTTAGGGTTAGGGGCGGTATAAGTGAGTTAGGGTTAGGGCGCAGGTTAGGCATGTATGCAATAGTGACAAATATTGGGGTTAGGGGCGGTTTAAGTGAGTTAGGGTTAGGGCGCGGGTCAGGTGAGTGTGCGATAGTGACGGACCTTAGGGTTAGGGTTAGGGTCAGGGTCAGTTGGTAGATATTAGTGTCTTTATAGTGACATATTAGCATTATTTGTGTTTTCAGGATTTTGACTTTCAGGATTTTGCATTTTCGAGATTTTGCATTTTCAGTCATTAGTTTTCAGGATTTTGACTTTCAGGCTTATAGTGTTTCAGGATTCTGATAGGGAACCATATATATATATATATATATATATATATATATATATATATATATATATACATACACACACACACACACACACACACACACACACACACACACACACACACACACACACACACACACTTCTTTGACAAGGTACCAGTTTATTTGATTTGACTACCTACCTAATCAAGCTTTTAAGTTTGAGCAAACACAAAATAGACACACGATCATTTAAGCCTGGATGTGAATAGGCATTTAAATGAACCTGCCAGAGTGATTCACCAATAGGGTGATTTTTTTCTCAGGGCAATGTAATAAACTATGCCATGGAGGTACATTACTTCGCTATTATTAGTGATGAAGAGGCTACTACTAGAGCTAACCATTTAGTTGATCCCTTTTTGAATTTTATAACAACTTACAGCTGAGATGGGACAAATCTCCAAAAAATCATCACTAAGAATTGGAGAATTCTTACTGATGACCTTAGTATTTCAACTAGAGTAGGTGAATGTCCTAGGATGACATTTAGAAGGAGTACTAATTTTAAACAACTGTTAGAAAAGAATATTCGGTTACCTATTACAACAGTGAAACCACAGTTGCGCAAATACAGAAACATCGATGCATATTGAGCGAACCACAAAAACACCGAACGTCCTGAAGCATGAAATTAGAAATGTTGAATTGTCATAGTTGGCCCTTCTCTGGTATAGCTCCTTAAGGTAAGTGTGGAATAGTTACGGACCTTAGGGTTAGGGTGCGGGTTAAGGTAAGTGCATACATAGTAATATATGTAAGCTTTAGTTTAGGGTTAGAAGTAGGGTTTTGTTAAGTGTATGTATGTGGATTATTTATTTTGTTTGGGTAGGTAGTACGTAGGGGACGGTGGGATTGGCCAACTATGCCAACTCGACATTTTGAATTTCGCAGTTTAGGAAGTTTGGTGTTTTCGCGGTTCACTCAATATGTGTCGACGTTTCTGTATTCGCATATGTGAGGTTTCGCGGTTATAATATAGACCCAAATATTCATAGTATTCCTAAACATTCAGGCATGTTTAAATGTGAAATGTGTACATATTGTAGACATATGGATTTGGGCAGCTCTTTCACAATAAATGGTGTGACGTTCAGAACAAAGGGAAGATTTAAGTGTAATTCCAGAATGGTAGTTTATCTTGCTAAGTTTCAGGGATGTAGTGCATACTATGTCGGGAAGATAGAGAGGAAATTGAAAGAAAGAATATATGAGCATATGTACAGCATCAATAGGGAGAAATCTGAAAATGCCTTAGCAAAACCCATTATGTCACACCATGACCATTATTTTATATTTTGTGTTATTGAGCAGATGGTTGTTGACATTAGGGGTGGTCCAACCACTCTCAACTTGGAGAGACTTGAATTACTCTGGCAGGTTCGTTTAAATGTCTATTCACATCCAGACTTATATGATCTTGTGTCTATTTTGTGTTTGCTCAAACTTAAAAGCATGTAGGTAGTCCGATCAAATAAATTGGTGCCTTTTCAAGGAAGTGTGTGTGTTTCTGTGTGTGTGTGTGTGTGTGTGTGTGTGTGTGTGTGTGTGTGTGTGTGTGTATATATATATATATATATATATATATATATATATATATATATATATATATATATATATATATATATATATATATATATATATATATATATTTTATATATTTCCTATACATTTTTCCAGATCATTCATTTTAAGTAGAAGTAATTCTTAATTGTTCATTGGCTGTGTTACTATGATGTGATTTCAATAGAGGTGCTTTTAAATCTGTGTTTTTAATAATGTAATGTCTGACGAAGTTCAAGTAACTTTACTGAACAAAAAGCGCTTCACAGAATACATTTTGCTGGGTTGAACTGTTATCCCTGTTGCTGTTTCTTTGTATTTCATATTTCATTTGTCTGGTGGTTTTTCAAACAGTTGAGAGGTTCAAGGAGCAGAATCTCAGTGTATTGTACTGTAAAATTTATTTTCCTTTTCTTTGCTATTAGTACAAGAAAACATATACTATACATGCAAATGAAATGTATTGCACAGCTATGTAGTGCAGCACATATACCAGAGAACAGTATTGTAGAAATGTAAATAGTATGCAGTGGTGCATACTGTGCCGACCTGCCTAACAATCTACACAGAAAGCAAAACATAGTATTCTGAATCATCTAGTACATGCAAGCAAACATGCTAATGAGATACAATTTGGTGCATGTGCTTACAAAATGAATGATAAAATGCTAACATTTTCATGAATCACTACAAATGCACAGGATGCGGCATATAGTGGTGAAGTGCATAGTGTTACTGTGGCTATGCAATATAGCATATACAGTGCTTATGGTAAACTAAAGGGCTTTAGAAGAGGATGTTCATTCACTGGACTACATAACTGACATATGTCTCCACAGCATTATTAAAATGGTGGCACTGACACCATTTCAGGCTTGATTGATTATGAAGTGCAGTTCTTTGTCAGGCATCTGCTCTGTGTATATAGGTTCACAGGTTCATAGGTAGGTACTAGGCTATCTGCCCAAAGGCATTTATAAGCCTAGCCAGAATGTTTCGACTTTCGCTGCCCCCTTAGATTAGTTCACTGTGCCTCTGTCCAGCAGAGCCAGTGAAGTGATCCCCAGGGAAAACTTTCTGTTTCCGATCCACTCGTCAAGGCTTCTCTTGAAGAGTGATAGTGAGGAGCTCTGCCTAATGTAGATTGGAATCTTGTTCCAAAGCATGGGAAGTCGCTGGGACAGGAATCTATCCCTCCAGCACATCCTATTTATTGTTGTGGTGAGGTTTAGATCCCTAGAACATGTGGCTCGAGGGGATATGTTTTTCTTTAGGTGGAGCATGTCCATCAATTCTGGGTTGGACATGGCCGTGTATGTCAGGCAGATATCACCTCTGAGTAGGCAGTATGCAACCGAGTACAGCTGGAGTTTCTTCAGCTGAGCTTCATAGGGCATCTGTCTGAGGCCAGTGATCCTCTTGGTGAGGTACTTCTGTGGTCTTTCCAGCTGTTGCAGGTGTCTTGTAAGGTACATCCCAAATGAGGCATTGTACTCTATGATGGGTCTGATGAGTGATGAGCAGAGGGGCACAATGACCTCTATTGATCTGGATGTGAACCCTTTTGTGATTAGGTGGGCCACATAAAAGGATTTTCTAACCACTTTGGCAATGTGATTATCAAAGGAAAGATTACTATCTACTTGGGTCCCCAGATCCCTTATTACATCTACTGTATTTAGGGGACTACCACCTATGTGGTAGTTTGTGGGTACTTTGTTTTTTCCAAAGGGGTTGACTGACTATGCACTTTTTGGCATTTAGCTTGAGGCCATGATTTTGACACCAGGTATTCATCTCAGTGAGACCCTTTTGGAGGATATCTGTGTCAGCAGGAGGGTCAATTATGGCCCCTAGTTTGCAGTCATCTGCAAACTTGGTCAGCCATAGTCCTCCTGTGCTTGCCTGTACCTCTGAGAAGTATATGCTGAACAGGAGGGGTCCTAGGACTGAGCCCTGAGGAATGCCACTTGTAACCGGTTTAGAGTCGGACCTATCTCTCACAACTCTCACAATGTGGGTTCTGTCCGTGAGCCAGTTGGCAACCCATCTTGTGACATAGGGGTTTATGTTCAGGCTGGTGAGCTTGTCTATAATATCAGAATGACGAATGGTGTTGAAGGCCTTTGCGAGGTCCAAGTAGGCTGTGTGTATCACCTTTCCCTCATCTATAGCCTTGGTAACTGTCTCAAAGAAGTCCTCCAGGTTTAACAGACATGATCTGCCCTTAACAAGGCCGAACTGGGTAGGGTCCAGTGTTTGGAGGTTCCCAATGTCTCTGTCAATGAGTTCCATGATGATGCACCTTGCAGATCAAGCTATATAGGCTTATAGGACAATAGTTCCCGGGGTCTGTTGTGGCTCCACCTTTCTGGAGTGGAATAACTGTTGCTGTGCACCACTCTATGGGTATGTAGTCTGTAGAGAGGCTGAGTTTGAACAGTGTGTTTAGGTGAAGGGTTAGTTCATCTTTGAGCTCGTGTAGGATGCAGCCTGGGACACCATCTGGTCCTATTGATGTTGTGTTTTTGGCTTTGGACAGGGCTGTTTTAACCTGAGTGTCTGTGATTTCAGGGGATCTACATTCTTCTGGTATGGTTATGGGCCCTTTTGGGGGTGAGAGGGGGGTGAAGTTTGCACTGAACCTGTCTGCCAAGATGTTGGCGATATTGGTCGGTTCAGTCTATTTTGTGCCATTCTGCACTAACTCTGAGCAGATCTGAGCATTCCTCTTAGGTTCTTGACATAGCTAAAGAATGCCTTGTGGTTATGTTTGGAGTCCTTGGCAATTTTTCTTTCAAAGCTAGCCTTGTCTGATTTTATGAGGGATCGTAGTTTCTTACTTATACTGATCAGGGATGTCTTCCCTTCTTGGGATTTTACTCTTTTCTCTATTAGTTTCCTCCTTCTGTTGTATAGCTTGTTTATGGCAGGGGTCCACCAGACTGGTTTCCTTTTCTTGGAGGAGTGAGCCTTGGTTTTGCTTGGGATAGCACAATCCATGCATTCTTGTAGGTGCCTGTAGAATGCATTAGTAAAGGATTTTGCATCCTGGACAGTTATCCTTTAGCATGGGGGCTTTGAAACTTTCCACCTCGGTCTTAAGTAATGTGATGTTTGCTTTTGAAAAGTTTTTCACTGTGGTTTCCTTGACTATGGGTTGGGGGTGGAATGTGGATATCCAGAGTGATTTGTTTATGGTGAGATCTATTCAGTGAGGGGTTGACCTCCGGTGTGGAACACCAGTCGCCCATGTTGGTGATGACCAGGTCCAATATTTTGTCACCTCAGGTGGGAGTGTTGACCAGTTGATCCAGGGCATTTGAGTTTATAAACTCTAGGAAATGTTGGGCAAGGGAGTTAGTACTTGAGTAGTTTACCCAATTAATGTTTGGGTAATTGAAATGACCCAATATTAGGGTGTTTGGTAGGACCTTTATGTTTCCCAATGTTTCCAGAAATGCGGAATAGGGGTCCTGGGACATGGTGGGTGATCTGTAGCAAGATACAATTTTAATTGCAGTTTTGCCCATTGTTAGTTGCACATGGATGATCTCTGAAGCACTGTGCTGTGCCACTAACCTGGAGGTGTGGGTTTCCTTGATGAATATGGATATGCCCCCACATTTTTTATTTCGGTATGGGTTCTGTGGCCGAAATGTATGGTATGAGTTGTAGCCTGGTAGTGCTGGGGTGCTCTCTGGAGCCTTAAACCAGGTTTCTGTTACTGCACATATATCGATTTATTCCATACTGAGGAGTGCCTCGAGTGCCTGCATTTTGAGGTTTAGACTTCTGGCATTGAGTAGCGTTACCCTCAGTTTTTTGTTATTTGTGCTATTTATGGCGGTAGGTTTGTCTTTTAAGCCTTGAGAGTTTGTCAGTGTTCCTATGCCCATTGAAAGATCATGGGCTGATGCATGATCAGCCATCAGGTGGCAACTAATCTGGCATTCAGAAATTCCCAGGTTGTATGAGGATTGCTGGTATACGTGGAATGAATTGAGTCACAAGGATCCGAAACAGTTAATGGAAAATGAGCATAGGAATCCCACTGCATCCTCAGGTTAGTAATTTAAATCATGACCATTTTAATTGTATGCCATGAGTACTTTTCCTACCAGTGTTTGATGCACTCTTTCCATTTTGGCGTACAGATGCCACTGATCATTGCATTAATATTGACACCTACTGGAGGTGGACCATTGCATTGCCCATTGTCATGGTATGTATTGCCTGCATACTTAATATATATATATATATATATATATATATATATATATATATATATATATATATATATATATTTTTTAATATATATATTTACATATTACAAGTGCATGAGTGACCATTACATCTGATAGCTGCAATATGGTCAGTGCTGAATGGGTACCATGATGGGTATCACTCCATTATAGTCCATTTGCACCTGTTATGTATGCCCATGGTGCTTTGCTGTTGCCACACTGTGCAAAAGATGAGAAGTATGATGTTACAGTCCACATAATGTGTTACAAACTGCACCAGTTTGAACCATTGTGTTCATTGCTGTCTGACAGGGTATGAATGTTTTGTGCTGTTGTAGCCACTGCTGTTTGCTGGAGTATGTAGTTTTTCACCACTATGAACACTGCTATTTGGCAGGGTATGTTGGTTTTGTACAATTATAGCAAATTGCTGTTTGCTGTGGCATACTGCTTGTGAACCATTGTGGATATTGCTGTTTGCTAGAGTATATAATTTGTGTAAAAACGCTATCAGCATCTGTAGTGATATATACTATATAACTGAGGAGGCACTGGACACTGATGTATTAGGTATGCTATGTTTATATTGCTTCAGATAATCTAGTGTCACAGAGGGACCACCAGCAGCAGGACCCTATGCAAGCATCATGCTGTGTTGGTGTGCACCAACCTGCCTAGCCTGTTTTATGGTGGTTGGTCATGTAGACAAATTCCTGTTGGGCTCATGGTTGGCACGTAGCAGGTATAGTAAATCATAGGGGTGATGTGGTGGGACATCTGGCTCCTACATGGCATCTTGGTGCACACCAATAACGAATAATGACAGGTTTCCAGGGCATCTATCAGGAACATAACACTGGCTGACATTAACATGAATTATGCCCTATATCATGCTTATGCCTGGATTCATGTCAATCCATCAAATGGCTTTAAATTGAAAGTCATGCTATCAAAATACTTGCCAAAAAACACTATCAATAATCATAAAATGTATTTATTTATTTATTTATTTATCTATTTATTTACATTTGTTTGCCGGGAATGTTTGACTGGAACAATAGCCCAATTTCAGTGGAGTCCTGTGGAGAAAAGCTCCAGAAAATAAAGATAGAAAACAGTGAAATTACAGCAAATAAAAAATAGTTGTTCCAAAAATGATTAAAATCCAGTACAAAGTGTTTATATGGAGAATAGTTAAACATTATACAAATAGTGGATATTTACATATTAACATGAACAGCATGTTTAAGCAGAATATACATGAATTGATTTTTTTTTCATAGTACATAATTAGTAAAAAATAACTTGCTAATACACAGGAGGGTAGAGACTGATATATATATATATATATATATATATATATATATATATATATATATATATATATATATATATATATATATATATATATATATATATATATATATATATATATATATAAGAGAGTTGGCATAGCTGGGGTTAGAGGACTCGAACTAGGGGTATTTAGCCTGATATAGTGCAGGCGCATAGCCACTGATAAGTAAAGTTTTCTTTTCTTTTAGAAGTAGCTTGAATTTGTGTCTGCGATATTTAGAATGTGCTGGGGTAATAGGTTCCAGGTTTTGGATATTTATGGGGAGTCACCATAGCAATTATGGGATTTAGTTACCTTTAGAAGTAATATATCAGATGATTGAAGAGTCCTAAAGTTTATATTAGCTTGAGCTAAGTCTTTGAGAGCTGGGCAGTCATCAGATTTGTGGATAATACTGTGGGCAATGTTTGATTCAGAGATAATAGGTTGGGTAGTTCAATCCAGTTGAGGTGTTGAAGAGCAGTGCAGTGGTGAGATCCATGGGGTTGGTTTGCAGCAAACTTGGCTATTTTGTTATAGCATATCTCTAGATTGTTTAGATCTGTCTTTTGTAGGTTGTTAAAGATTTGGAAAGAGTAGAGGAGGGTGGATAGTAGGTGGGATCTGACTGTGGCTAGTCTGGAGTTGTTGGCTAGATATGGTGTGGCCCTCTAGAGTGAACCAAGTTTAATAAGGATGTTTTTGATTGTTAGAGCTACGTTTGTTGAAGTTTAGACAGTTGTCGATTGTGATTCCTAGAAGTTTAATTTGATTGACTGGTTCAATTTTTGTGCAGTTGGAGGAGTAGATGGTGAGGGGAGATGGTTGTTTTGGGCTTTAGTATTGGAGAAGACCATTAGTTTTTTTTTTCTTTGGGTTAAGTATGAGTTGGATGATGCAGTGGTGTAGCAGTTAGTGCTGTCACCTCACACCAAGAGGTTCTCCGGTTCAATTCTTGGTTGAGGTGCTTTCTGTGTGGACTCTGCATATCCCCCCTGCATTTGTGTGGGTTTCCTCTGGGTGCAATGGTTTCCTTACACATTACAAAGACATGCAGTAGGTGGATTAGACGGTCTAAATTGGCCCTAGGTGTGACTGCGAGGTGCACCCTCTGATGAGGGTTGGGCCTTGGGCTAGCAACCCAATCCCGTCAAACTTGTACCTGCTACGGAAACAATGGATGCTGAAGGGTGCTTGTTGTCTGATGTGCTGAAGAGCATGGCAGTTTTTTCTTGTTGTTCCAGAAATGTAGGGGCAGAGCAGATAAGGGAGGCATCATCAGCATATTGAATGATAGAGGCTAGTTGGGTTGCAGTACTTAGGTTATTGGTAAATATGATTAAAAGGAGAGGTCTGAGGATGGAGCCTTGGGGAACTTAGAGATAGGTAGCAGGGGGCAGAGATTGTTTTCCCATTTGGTAGACTGCTGTCTATTTGAAAGATAGCTATGGAACCAGGACAGGGAAGATTGACTGAGGGTATATGTTGCTATTTTATTGAGAAGTTTTTGGTGGGATACTATATCAAAGGCTTTAGACATAGTGAGGAAAATAGATGAAACAAGCTGGCCTTGATTTTTGATGAGGTTAACAGTACTGGTGAAACTTATTAGTGCGGTATTAGTACTATGTTTAGGTCGGAAGCCATGTTGAGAGTTGGATAGGAAATTGTTGTTAAGGAAGTAGTCCAGGAGTTGTTGATTAATGCATTTGTCTAGAATTTTGGCTGGAGAGAGAGAATAGCAATCGGCTGGTAACTAGAGAAATCTGTAGAGGGGCCACCTTTATGTAGGGGGATAATATGAGATATTTTCCAGAGGATGGGCACATATTGTTCTGACAAAACAAACTATTGAATAGCACAACTCTGTAAAACAAAAAGGCTCTGTGAGTCAAGTTCAAACACTAAAGTAATTCAACAATTTAATGAAGCGCTTTTCGTCACCTTCAGTGAGGCAATTTCTTCAGATACATTTCAAAAAACAAGTTCCGTTTAAATAGAAATAAGAAATCACATCATCGAATGTGTTAATACACTTAAAATAGTACATATATAAAGAATATATATATAAAAACTTTAAAACAAATGAATAATCAGCGTTGTTTTAAATGTATCTGAAGAAGTTGCCTCATTGAATGTGACGAAAAGCGCTTCATTAAATTGTTGAATTACTTTAGTGTTTGAACTTGACTCACAGAGTCTTTTTGTTTTACATATTGTTCTGAAATAGAGTGGTCTAATACTATTGATATAGGAGAAGAGATGGAAGTGGCAGGTAATTTTAGGAAAACATTTGGGAGCTGATCGGCAGCAGGAGATGAGGGCTTTAATTTAGTTAGGAGCTTTTTTTATTTACAGTAGCTAGTATGTATGGGCTTAATCATAAAGGAGTTAGGGTTGGATTCAGTGGAATTAGGTACTGACCACCACCTTCCTTAAATTTGAGGTTAAGATGTCCAGAGAGAATATAGATTTTTTTGGCTGTGAAACTGCTACTTGTCCCAGTCAAGGGAATTGACACCATGTTGTTCAGGAAGTCTATGTGGCGGAATCGTATGCTACATCATTCTAGTATGCATCCTAGGCATATTTTTCGCAATATTGTTGACAATCAGGTAACTCGTATATCTAGGCTTTGTACTCAAGAAGAGATCTTTCTTAGAGAGGAAAATAAATTGATGTATGATTTCAAAGAACATGGATATAATTTGGACAAAATAAATATGACCGAGGAGCAAGCCATGGCTCTACGAGCTAATAAAGGTAGACCTTATCATTCTGCTCCCCACTGCCAAGGAACCAGTGAAAAAACAATTATCTCTGAGAGTATAGATGGCAAGGACAAATACCAGCAAATGAGGATTAACATCACTTATAGTATGGATAACACCGCAGTATGTTCAGCGATTAAGAAATATTGGCCCATCCTGACTACAGATATCAAGTTAAAAGACATAGTTGGAGAAGTTCCTCGTTTTACTTTTAAAAATAAAAAGAACTTAAAAAGGATGTTGTGCAATAAGAATGGATCATGGACACAGCATAAAATATCTCCCCAAATAGTGGGCACACGTAGATGTGGTTCATGTAAGGCTTGTGCAGTAATACATTCTAATAATAATTTCATTCATCCCAGTACTGGAAGAGGTTATAGATTCTCTGGATATGCCAACTGTAATAGTAAAAATGTTGTCTATATTGCTACCTGCACCAAATGTCCAAGTTATTATGTAGGAAAGACAAACAGAATGCTAAAGGAATGCATATACAAACATCAATCAGACATAAGGAATAAAATAGAGACCGATGCTCTATTTACTCATGTCCAAGACAACACTACACATTCTTTCAAGTTCATGGTTATTTTGAAGATTGAACAAACTTTAAGAGAAGGGGACTTAGTTAATAAAACTGAAATAGAGGAGGCTAAATGGATTATGAATTTAAGAGCTGATCATCCACCTGGGTTAAATGGCGTAGTTCCATTGAAACCCTTTCTGAAGGAAAGGAGATCAAGTAGTAAAAGGTAGAATAATCTACCAATGGACACAAGAATATATTGTCTTCAGACATAATATTTGGTCAGGAGCTCCTGTTTTACACTCGTGTAGGAAGTGCAACCCCTACTGGCTAAAATAGAGATTTGCCGTTTTTACAGACCTTTCATTGGTCAGATGGATTAATAGACGATTATTCAAACTGTTCCTTCATTCTGATTCTCGATGACTTCCTTCATTTTGGAAGCAAGTAACTGTGAGTTATAGAGCTTAAGAGATGTTGTTTCCAGATATTATATTTGGCTGGGAGCTTCAGCTTGACATACGTACAGGAAGTAAAAACTCCCATTGGCTAAAATAGAAGCTTGCCGCTTTTTAGATTTTTTCACTGGCCTGGTGGATTAGTAGCTGATCATTTTAACTGTTTCTGAATTTTGATTTGTTATGACTGTCCATATTTTGGAAATAAGTAACAAATGGACATAAGATATATATTGTCTTCAGACATAATATTTGGTCGGGTGCTCCTGTTTGACATTCGTATAGGAAGTGGCACTCCTATTGGCTGAAATAGAGAACTGCCACTTTTACAGACCTTTCATTGGTCAGATGGATTAATAGCCGATTATTACAAATGTTCCTTCATTCTGATTCTCGATGACTTCCTACATTTTGGAGATAAGTAACTGTGAATTATAGAGATTAAGAGATGTTGTCACCAGACATAATATCTGGCTGGGAGCTTCAGCTTGACAAATGTATAGGAAGTAAAACTCCCATTAGATAAAATAGAAGTTCGCCATTATTTCAGACTTTTCATTGGCCAGGTGATTAGTAGCTGATTATTTCAGCTGTTTCTGAATTTTTTATGACTTTCCATATTTTTGAAATAAGCAACATAAAGAAAGTGATCTTAGAATCTTTTTGTATTGGTTTTGACCTGAATGGAGAATGGCTGAAAATATTAGATACTGGCAGCCGATGTGCTTAGAGTTATCTCTGAGCATGAACTTCTGAACTGGATTGAAAGAGCAATTGGTCCGTTCAGAAGAGAAAGAAGTTAATAATAATAATAATAATAATAATATACGGCTTTGGTATGGATTTGTTTAATGTTCCAATTAATAGTTCATAGGTTCATACTAAGCTAACTGCCCTTGTGAGCCATTTTAAGCCTAGACAATTATCCCTTGTGAGACTCAAACCCTGCACCTTGTGTTTGTAAGGTAAACACCTTAACCATTAGGCCACCCTCCCAACCCTATGGATGTCTTGTAACAGGGGAAGTTACTAGCAAAAGAAGAAGATCTCCTATTGACTAGAGAAAAAGTTCGATGTTCAGCTCGGTTTACTGGCAAGATTAGGCAGCAACCAAGGTTATCTTGATTTTGATTTGGAGCTGTGATTCATAGTCAATGACATATCCATATCATTTAATAAAAGAAGACCAGTGACTCTCTTGCTTAGCCTTCACTTAAAGAGGGAATAGTAAAAAGCTTAAGCATGAGGAAGGAGCAATCGGATAGATTCACTGTAAATAATGGTAACGATCTATGCAACAACACATTTGATCATGTTAAGTGGGTCGTTAACTCAATAAGAAAGTAAGAAATTGATGAACAATACTTGTAGTTAAAATATTTACTGTTGATTTCAGCATTATTTATTAAATGTCGCCTTAGGAGGTAGTCCCTTGAACACGGAAAAGATATAGCCGTTTTCTGATAGGACGGCAAAGAGGTGTGTAGCGCTTGCTCGCAAGCTGTTGGGGAGACACTTCAGAGTGGAGATGTGTATTTCTATTGAATGGCAGCAAGCAGGAAGTAATAGAAGAAACACTCGATTGGTCAGAGCATAGGCCTCCTGTTTTTAGCAATCTGCTATTGGCTGAATCATGAAGCATCATGGAATATTGTTTTTAACTGATTTTTTTGGGTGGAATCACTTGACCAAGATTTGGATTAGTGATTGGAAGTTAGTATTTTAAATTAAGGTACTCAGGACCCAATAATCAGGATCTGAAGAAGGCATTATGCCAAAAGTGCTTGTCCTGTCATTGAGCTGTCATTGGATTTTTCATTAACGATTTTATTTATCGTTTGCCTGTGGTGATATGCTCCTTGTTTCTTTTGAAGTTTCCTATTTTTCGGGGAGCACTCTTTAGTGGTGTTTACCTGATTTTTTTTTCAAAATCACATTTCTATAATGGGGCCAGGCCAGGCCTAGGGGAGAATGGCCCCCCTGTTGTAGAAGGAAGTAGTAGTTCACAAAAATCACAAAAAACTGATAGGCCAAAGAAGAACCACAAAGATGATAAAGTGGACTGTTGAGGATAAGAAAGAAATTGTATTGTTACTATTATGCAAAAAGCCCAGAATTTCTAGACACAACATATATAAAATGATTAAGAGAGAAGTTAGAGGAAAGAAAAATACTTCCACAGGAAAAACTGTCAGAAGCTTCAAATGAAAATTTGTGTTCATTAATACAACCGATTTGTGAAAAAACATATATAGATCAAGAAACTTTGATCTGTTTGGAAAAAGAAGCATCTGAGGAAGTGCAAAAATATAAACAACAAAACCTAGAGATATGTGAAAAGTATAAAAAAGAAATATGAACATGGGAATGAAAGAGAGATTTGATATGGTGCAATATTTATGCAAAGGAGAAAGTCAAATTAATCAATATAATGAAGGTAGCCCCAAAGATATTCGAAGAGAAATGCAGGCAAATGCATCCAGATATGGAAAATTTCACAATAAAAAAATAATATCACAAAGAGGGAATGTAGAAAAGAAGATTAGTAAAGTAGAAGTTAAAAGAA
>NC_056733.1:577605405-577607905 GCF_019279795.1 Protopterus annectens | reverse complement strand
CTTTATTTAATTATTGTTGCAGTCGGTTCCTTTGGGGAAGTGATGATCCTCCTATGAAGCACATGAGGTGCTATTTTATTACACCACCATATGGGATATCTTTTATAATCTTCAACTCCAATGTAATAGGCCAACTGACCCACTCACTTCAGCCCACCTTGCTTTAGCAGACCCCAAACTTTGTCGCATTATATGAGTTATTGAGCATTAATAGTAAAAGGGCTGCTAGCAGCAAGAGGTATTGTTTTATTACACTAAATTTTGTGATAATCTTGTACAATCTTCAACTCTAGTGGTGTAAGCCAGCTAAAAAAAAACACTTCAGCCCATCTTGCTCTAGCACACTCCCAAAACTTGTCCCATATGAGGAATTAACTATTAATAATAAAAGGGCAACTTACAGCAGAAGAAACGTACATGTAAGAAATGCTTTTCCTCTGAGTGAATGAAAGTGAATGCACCAACAATCAGAATCCCCCCCCCAAAAAAGAAAAAACAGCTGAAAACACTTTTTAAAGTGTTTTTTTGCAAGGGACAAGCCCACCATGCATCCCAGATGTGTGTGTGGGGGGCAAGCCCCCCCTTACCTCCTGAACCTATATAACCAACTCCATGTTTGCACCAACTCAAAGAAAGGGGAGATTTTCCTGAAAAAGGGCATCACTGTTGGTTCAACTCACAGACAGTGATTTCCTATGGAGGAGCTCCACTTGTCAATGGATTGAACCTCGGGCAGCTGAAGCTTGAGAATTCAGTCTTCGTCCTCGGATAGGTTACCCCTTCTGAACAAAGTAAATTATTCCAATGAATTTGGATATCTTTGTTTCAAATAAAAATGAGACTGGAATTATGAAGCTATCCATTTAACCAACTTAAGCAGATCAGGATAGTAGCCACCAGGCATGATACCAGAGATTATACACAATAGTTAGGATTGCAAAGCATATATCAGTTTGGAATGCAGAAATATATTAAAACCTCTTTATGTATCATACTTGTCTACTGGTGCACAGGCAAGTTGTTTATTACTAACTGCTACCAGTGCTGAGGGGTTTAGAACTGACCCAAGGTGCTGGAAAGGTTTACTAAGCAAGAACGGATGACATGGTTGTGTTTCTGATTTCATATCCCAGGGAAAGTGTGGGACTCTATACTGCCTGAGTAGCCTCTGGTGGAATCCAAGGTCAGAGAATGGGGGAGTAGATGATTGCATTCTAATTACTGTTGTACTGTGAAGCATTTACTTTCAAAGAGATGCAATGCACCAGTAGGACTTCCCCAGCTTATAAAAGATACTGAATACATTAAGCAGACTATTTATACAGAACAAAAAGTTATTGAGTTTGTTGGGACAGAATGATATATCCAGAAAATCATAGCAGTAGGTTGTAGAATTGGGATTTACACCTTGGACCATTTTGCTATACTAATGACTATTGAACCATTTTGAACAATATTTAATTTTTAGAATGCTGCTCAAGAAATACAGAAAAAGTTAATTTGAAGAGAAAATGAACTACATCAAAGTAATAAATGCAATTTTGCATTTGACAACGATAGCTCCTGTTGAGTACAATGGTTAGTGCCTTAGCTGACATACCCTGCTTTTTATAAAGTATGCAGGGTTCCATAGTTAGACTGTAGCCCTAAATAATACTGTGCAGTTGCTCATTTGTAAACTTTTTCCCAGCATGATGTGTATAATGTTGGTAGCCAACTAGTCCTGCAAGAACAGTGAAAGTCTAACAGTGGTCCATATAAGGCCTTGTAATGTGATGGCTGGAAAAATGTAACTATAAGCCATGTCAGTGTGTACTCTATTCTGCATCATAACTGGTATACATGAAATGAAGCTTGTGCCACAGATATGGAATTAACCATCTCCAAAATTTGACTGCTGCTGTTTCAGGGGTGTCATCTGGTCTGGTTAAGAAATCTGGCCTAATGTTTTATACTGTACCTTTACAATCCTTTGTAATGCTATTAACTGTTTAAGTCTAACAATATAAATTATGAATTATGTCAGACTTGGTGGGGAAAATAAGGAAAAAATATGCTTTTTTTCATGAACAACACATAGGAAGAAAAGAGATAAATGTAGTATGAACTGTGTTTAGAATGTTTAATGCTACTGATTGCTTATAATACACAAACATCTCACTGGGTTTTGTAATTCACAAGCAACTAACAGGAATAGGAACTCATCATATGATCAACGTGGTGAGCACTGCAGCACCTGTCCTTTAACTGCAAGGTATACCATGTAACACTAGCCCAGGCTTAGACACACTGCATGCATTGCAGGCAATGCATGAATTGTACTGAACTTAGCCAGACATAATAAAGTAAAAGAGGGCTGAGTTTTAACTGAAATAGTCAAGAACATTTCCTGAACTGCTCTGTAAAACATTACAGGGGTCATCCACATTTAGATTAACCAGTTACTGGAAAAGCCAGCCAGCACCACAGATTAGCATATTATCTCACAGTGACACTGCAT
>NC_056733.1:577542905-577600405 GCF_019279795.1 Protopterus annectens | reverse complement strand
TATTGTTAAGATATCATGGTTGCCTACAAGAAGGTGGATACTGTCTGAATGGTATACTGGGATTGAATGTGTTTGTGCATACAAAAATGGAACAGAAATATTTGTCGGACAGTTCTAGTCTGGTGTAGAAAACAAACTGGTATTTATGCAAGTTGTGCATATAGTCATATAATGGGAAGGCTGCATGCATGTGTGTTTAATAGCAAAAACTGTACATGACAAACATTTTAAATCAATCACACTTCAAATATACATGCTTTAGTAGGCGTAATAAATATATGGTACTGTTGGTTTTGGGAATAAATTTCATGACAGTCTGGAACTACATATATGAAAAATAAGCACTTCTGCTGTGACCAACTTTCTTCTTTATTTGACCTTGTTATAACCTGCCTTTTGGTCTTTATAAATACAAAGCAATCCATTCCATTTCAACACATTTAACTAGAAAAAGCGGGGAAATTCCATCAGCCAATTAAATATTTTCAATGAAAACTTCACATATTTAAAAAAATATATATAACTTTTCCCTTTTTTCTGTTGTGTGGTACTGAAACACCCAATAGCTATTCCTTCATATTCCAGTTATTCATTGTTTTACTTTTATAATTATAGCCACAATAAAAAAATATTAAATTATATCCATGATATCAATTAACTCATTCTGTTGTAAACCATTTTAATTAAGAATTTTCCATTTTAAATGACTGCATTTTTTTCTGAGATTATTTTTTTTTTTGGATTTTATACACAGTTGTTCTTCTTCCAAGTTGGAGCAACCTTAGAGTAAATCTATACGAAAGGAGTATTTTAATGCTTTTTTTGTTATTGGGTTTTATTTGTTGAATACCCATGTTTTTGGAGGGTATGTGTTTTGAGGTAGCAGTTTTCATGCTGAAGTGTATAAGGAACTGTGTTTAGACTAGAGCCTATGGATTTTGAACAAACATAATATATAATCAGATGGGGGATGACTACATCAACAAATTCAATGAAGTAGACCTCAAATAAACTGCTGAATCAGTTAGAGGCTTTTTTGGAAGCATGGGCTCTGGTGAAAGCTTAGGAGTACAGCAATAAAAAAGTGCGTGCTTCAACTAGGACTCAAACCCAGACCTTCTAAATCACTGGTACAACTGCTCTGCTGTTAACCTACTGAAATAGCTGAGAACTGGCTAATTTTTTGTAATTTTCTGTTTGATTTGTTCCACTGCAACTGTCAACCATCAAGCATCCCATATTACCATTTCTGTTTGTGTGCCAATCCTGAGAATCCTGAGTATTCCACAATAAGAGCTGGTTGCCAGAGGTCACCATACATGCTGCCTCAGCAGGGGTTTGTGACCTAGCTGGCATCCTGTCAATAACAGCACATTTATTTTGACCTAGTCTCATCCCATGGGTGAGGGGATAGATGACCTATATCACTGGGGCCATAATGTCCTCCTGGATATGAGTCTATACTTCTATGCACTGATGATGACAGCTACTGCCAAAGCAGCTTGATGGCCAAAAACCTGCCCTTCAGAACCATCATTTGCAGAACCACCCATCCACCAAAGGATTGAAGCATCATATGACCCAGACTGCACCCTCTCTGTCTGTCCGTTTGTCTATCTCTCTCTCTCTCTCTCTTAGATTGGACATGCCCATTCTTCCCTAACAATTTCAGCAAACACCCAGGCTGAGATATAAGTGATGATTAGAACTGGTCATCATTTTGAAGCTTCCTTACTTCCTTTTACTGACATGATTCATACACAAAAAGACCATTAAAACAGAGTAAGTAGAGATACATCAGAAGTTGAATACATTTTTAATGGACTTTAGTAATGTCACTGATTAGTAACATTAAATAATTATTTACACTGTTTGTGGCTGTGTTTAAGTAAATTTACTTTTTCTAACCTCATGACCTCTCCTAATGGCTCCTCTGCCTGCAGCCAGCTAGTCCATTCATTCCATCTTGTGAGAGCTGGGCATCTTTAGGCTATGTGACAGCCTTATGGTTCATTAATTCCTGTCCTAGTAGCCCTGTCACAGCATGCATTCTTCAATGGCAAACAAGAAGTGGTGGGGAATGGGACAGCTTGTTGATCCTACAGACTGGCTTGCCATACCCTGAGGGGAGTGCCCCTCCCTTGTGGTGTCTCCTTGTGCTTTACAGTACACTACCTGCCACAGGGGACATGCTCTACATGTTGAATTCCCTAACTTTGTGCATATGATTCATGGCAATGAATGTTCTACAAGATCAAGCTCCATGAGTGCAACATTCAGTTCTTTAAACTGGTGTCAGACAAGCGGCAAACCATAACCACCTTCCTCTGCCCAGAATAGGAGAGCTGGCAGCATCCAGTCACTCCAGTCTTCCCCTGCTAGCTCTGTAAAGTGCCATATCTGCTAACTGAACTCAGGTCACCTGGGTTATAGTCAGTGCTTTATCCCTGTATGCCACTGGAGCTAAGTATGTGTTACATCTGTCTTGGTTTAGTACACAGAGCATCAGGAATCGGAAATGCTGTAATTAAACATAAACCTCTTCCAGGCCAAAGAAATGGTCCAATAAAGCCATAACCAGAGTTAGAAAGCTCCTTCTTCATGGTCCTGAGTAACTACAGGTTGAAACACTGACCAAACAAGCCAAATCAGTCAAAGCTTGAACCTGATGAAAAAATCTGTCTAAAGTATATTTTTCTAGAGGCAAGCCCTCATGTATCTTCCCTTACCCATATGTGTTAACTGCTTAGCTTCACAACTGCTGAGAAAAGTGAAGTCTTCAGAAAACAGTGAGCCATTAACAACACAGTTACACAACTGCCAAGAGAAGTGAAACCTTCAAAAAACAGCAAGTCTTTCTGGCACTGTAATGTAGACATCAGCAATGATTTCCTTTGAAGAAAAGTACTTGAGTAGCAACTCTACCATTTGTGATTGATAGGTAGCAAACTCATCCATTTCACCTCAACAAGATCTAGGGAATCTCTTTACAAAGTCATTAACAACACAGTTACGCAAGTACTGAGAGAAGTGAAACCTTCAAAACCAGTGAGTTACTGCTGACACAGTAATAAAGACACCAGAAATTATTTCCTTTGAGGAAAAGCACTTGAGTTGCATCTCTGCCGGTTGTGACTGATAGGTTGCAGACTCATCCATTTCACCTCAACAAGTTGTAGGGAATCTCTTTACAAAGTCCTCAAAGAGAGGAGTGTCTGTTGCTTTCAGTAAAACACTCAAATGAAATATTGAAGAGTCAATTATTGATGGAAATGGAGGATGGATTGGTTGTAAAATTAACAGTGGTACTTCAAATTTTGGGGTCTAGTTGATCTTATGGAAGACAGTCTCACAATTACACTGTCCCTCTGCACATCCTACCTCTGCAGGGAATAGTGATAGATTAGCTGAACTTATTTTTATTTCATCGGATTGCTAAATATGTTACCTTTGAGACTGCACAAACATGAAGGAAAGGCAAATACATATTATTATTATTATTATTATTTATTTATTTACATTTGTTAACCGGGAGAGTCCGACTGGTCACAGGTCTGTTTTCAGCAGATGCCCGGGGAGAAAAGCTCCACATTAAGTATTATTTGCATTATACAGTTAAAAAAACATAGCATTTAAATATAGACATTAGTCCAGTTAAGGACGCAAGACAAAAAGAAAACAGATGTAAAACAGCTATAGAGCATAGTACAGTTTTAAAATATGGTGACATACTAAACATGGTTAAAATGTAGTTGAGATTCATCAGTGAACAATTGATACAAAAGTACAGTTTTGTACCTACCATAAATGTAGGTGTTCGAGGATCTCCATTGCTGCAGTCCTGACATATGGGTATTCCGCTGTCCACCATCGGCCCGAATACCAAAGGGCTAGAACTGGCGTCGGTCATCGGCGCCCGAGACTGACGTCAGTACGTGTCAGTACAAATGCGCATGACCGATGCCATAACCTCAGTCTTTCTTGCCTCAGACGTCAGAATGCAAAAAAAAAACCACCCAAACCCCAACCTAAAAAGAAAAAGGGGGGAAGGAGGGCGGGAAAATTGGACTGCAGCAATGGAGATCCTTGAACATCTACATTTATGGTAGGTACAAAACTGTACTATGTTCTTCGTCTCCCATTGCTGCAGTCCTGACATATGGGTAGAATCCCAGAGCAACGGAAAAAAGGGAGGCTGGTCAACTAAATAGCATTAGGAGCTGCTGACATGCCCTGTAAGATTGCAGTGGCAAACCCAGCCCTAGACCTAGAATAAAGAGGTAAATGATAATGCTTTGTAAAGGTATGTACAGAACTCCAAGTAGCTGCTTCTAGAATGTCCTTAGTAGCTACCCCTCTCAAAAAAGCAGTAGAAGTGGCCGTAGCCCTAGTAGAATGAGGCCTGATCCCAGCCGGAACATCCTCTCCATGATGAGAGTAACGAAAAGCAATACAATGGCCAATCCACTTGGAAATAGTTTGTTTCGAGACAGCTTTCCTCGTGAAGTCAAAGCAAAAGAAACAAATAATTGTTGAGATCTTCTGAACTCTTTGGTTCTGCTCAAATAATACCTCAACTGCCTATGTACATCCAAAGAATGCAAAACTTTTTCCCCTTCATTTTGGGGTTAGCATAAAAGTAGGCAAATGTATAGATTGGTTCAATGCCACATTAGAAATCACTTTAGGCAGAAAAGTAGGATTAGTACGTAAGGAAACTCTGTCATTGTGAAAAATCAGAAAAGGTTCCACTGCCATGAGGGCCTGTAATTCAGATACCCTTCTAGCAGAAGTAACAGCCAATAAAAAAGCAGTCTTCCAGGACAACAACTGCAATTCAGCTGTAGCTGCAGGTTCAAAAGGAGGCAGAGTCAGCTTTTCCAAAACAAAATTAAGATCCCAGGTAGGAGTAGGAGCCCTCCGCGGGGGTTTGATATTCTTTGCCCCTCTAAGAAACTGTTTAACCAATGGATGTGAAAATAAAGGAGGGTCACAATCATAGTGAGCAGAAATAGCTGCAGCATGCACTTTTACAGAAGAGAAGGACAAACCCTTGTCCAATAAAATAGTCAAATATTGCAATGTACAACTCAAATTAGGCAATTCGACATCAAAGCCTTTAGCTGAACTCCAAAGAAAAAATCTCTTCCATTTACTCGCATAAACTTTTCGAGTACTAGGACGTCTGGCTTCCAAAATAACATCCAAAACTTGTTGAGGGAGCTGAAGGTCCTCCTTCTCTAAAACAGAATGTGCCAGGCTGTCAGGTGTAGGGATTGCACCCTGACATTGAGAAAATGATTGTTTTCCTGAGACAATAAGTGAGGAATCTGTGGTAATGGCCAAGGTGGTACATGAATTAAGCTCCTCAACAGAGGGTACCAATGCTGACGAGGCCAATCCGGTGCTATAAGGATCATGCAAGGTTTGTCCCTCCTGACTTTCAACAGCACCTTTGGAAGAAGAGGCAAAGGAGGAAAAGCATACACATGAAGGTTGCTCCAACTGAAGGATAGTGCATCTATTTTCCAGGCTTTGGATGAAATAGCCTTGTGCAAAACAGTGGCAGTTGGAAATTCAGAGGAGAAGCGAACAGATCTATGTCCGGAGTTCCCCAAGCCATTGTCAACTGAAGAAATACCTGAGGGTCCAATTTCCATTCGTGAGGATCCACAATCTGTCTGCTCAGAACATCTGCTAAAGAATTTTGTGCTCCTGGCAGAAACTGTGCTCGAAGAGTGATGTGCAGATTCAAAGCAGTTTCCCATAACAGCATTGGTTGTCTGCAAAGAGGGTAAGAATGAGTTCCCCCTTGCTTGTTGATGTACCACATGACAGTCGTGTTGTCTGTTCGAATCAACACCAGTCCTGGTTGAAGTAGGCTTTTGAATCCTTCCAAAGCAAATTGAACTGCTAGCATCTCTTTCATGTTGATATGCAAGTGAAGTAGCTCTGGGGCCCAAAGGTCTTGAATCCATTTTCCTCTGAAATGAGCTCCCCAGGCTGACTCCGAGGCGTCTGTCGTTAATATCTGACTTGCCTCTGGTTGGGTCACAGAGAGCCCCTTGTTTAGGTGACATTCCTGAGCCCACCACAGAAATTCTCTCTGAATGCAAGGTAGAATCCGAATGACAGTGTCCAAATCGTGGCAGTGTTGAGTCCAAACACTTTTGAGATACCATTGTAGCTTCCTCATATGCAGTTTGGCATTGGGAAGTACTAGAATGCAAGATGCCATGAACCCCAAGGCTTGAAGGACTGTCCTTGCAGTCAGCCTGGACATTACTGATAGCTGTTGGAAGTATAGGTGAAGATTCCTTTGTTTGTCCGGGGTAAGAAATGCCATCTGAGCAGCTGTATTCAGTTTCACACCCAGAAAACACATCTCTTGTGAGGGTACTAGACTGGACTTTATTTCGTTCACAGAATACCCTAGGCATCTTAAAACTGTCATTACATACTGCAGATGTTGAAGAAGTTCGAGCTTGCCTTGAGCCAGAATCAAACAGTTGTCCAGATAAGGATACATTTGAATTCCTTGTAGCCTGAGAAAAGCTATTACTGGAGCCAGGACTTTTGTGAATACCCTGGGCGCAGTAGACAAGCCAAAGGGCAATGCAGAGAACTGATAATGCAAATTCCCATTCCGAAATCCCAGGAATTTCCTGCAACTGGGCCTGATAGGAATGTGAAGATAGGCCTCTTTGAGATCCAGAGTCACCATCCAGTGATCTTTGCCCAGCATAGGTAACAGCTGTTGCAGTGTTAACATCTTGAATTTTGGAATTTCCAGAAAGGTATTTAGAATGGACAAGTCCAGAATTGGTCTCCAAGTATTTCCTTTCTTTGGCACTAAGAAAAGACGAGAATAAAACCCTGTGCCTCTTTCTGCAGAAGGTACTGCCTGTATTGCTTCCAACTGAAGCAGAGAAGAAATCTGAGTCTGTGCTTCCAGTCTTTGCTGACGAGGCACATCCGGCATACCTTTGAAAGGAGGGAATGTGTGAAAATAAAATTTGTAGCCTCGATTTATTATGTCCAATACCCATTTGTCTTGGGTAACCAAATGCCAATTCCTTTTGAAAAGTCTCAGTTTTCCTCCTAGTGGGGCTGCCAGCAAGGCAGAGTCCGGCAACTGAAGACACGGGTCATTGGGACTGTTTCCGAAAGGACTGACCCCTGCCCTCCCCAGCAGAAGGGGTAGAAGAACTCAAAGACCTAGAAGTAACAGGGCCCTGAGAGGAAGCCCTACCTCTACCTCGCCTCGACCTGCCCCTAGATTGATAATCCGAAGAGGGGAAAGACCATCCCTTAGCAGGCCAATTCCTACTGAACTTAGGGGGCTGAACCTTTAAAAAATCCTTAACTGTCTGCATAGACTTAGCTTTTTCCTCCATTTTTTTCAAAACTGATTCTACTGGAGGGCCAAAAAGAACATCAGATTGTAGAGGAGCATCCATAATTCGAGCCTTAACATGCTCTGACAAGGTCTGATCTTTAAGCCAAGCATGCCTACGAATAACTGAACTAGTAGCAGCCACCCTGGAAGAATCCTGTAAAGCATCAAAACCACACTGCAAAGAATGCTTACCAACTTGGTCTGAAGCATGCACTAAATCCTGAAGCTCCTTACATTCATTACCTTCAGCTAAAGCATCTACTTTACATTTCAATTGGCCCAGCAAATAATTTTGATACCGGAGCATATGAAACTGACAATTTAAAGCTCTCATAGCCAAAGTCGAAGAGGTATACAGTTTTACCCCACCTATCCAGGGCCCTAGCATCCTTGTCCAGAGGAACTGGATTCCTAACCACAGAAGCCCTAACCCCTTTGGGGCCTTGAGTAATAGTTTCTGGATCAGCCCTAGGACTCTTATATAAGTACTTGTGAGCTTCCGGAACCCTGTAGTATCTATCTGGTTTAACCGGGGCAGGAGGCAGAGAATCTGGGTTAAGGGCAGCCTCAGAAAACACATCCTGAACAACATCCAGTACAGGGGGAATAGCCAAGGGCCTATGCTGAGGCAAAAACAAGAATTCTCTTAGTCTTTATGAGAATCAGAATAATCCTGGCCCTCCCATTTGAAATGTTCCCTCATGGAATGCAAAGTCTCAGAGAAAGAAAAATCTTCTGGAGGGGACGCAGAGGGAGTAGAGTCCTCAGCCTCCGAATCAGAATAAGGAGGAAAAGTTCTTCTACAGAGGAATCTGACTCATTGGAAGACTGAACCAAACCCTCCAACTCTGTCTCTACCCTGGGCCTCTTCACAGGGGGGGCATAGAACCCCTAATTAAAGTAATCAAATCTTCAGCCATCTTTAACATGTGCTTCCTAGGAGCTGGACCCTGGGGACTAGCACCAGCAGGGGCAGACTTAGACTTAGAATGGGCTCTGCTATGAGAAGGAGGAGGCCTAACTACCCTATGAGGGGAGGGAACCACTGACATCAGAGAAGCACCCTCAGCCTGGCCTAACACAGGAGAAGCCACTTCCTGCAGTAACAAAGGCTCCCCTTGAGACTCAGGTAAACTTTCAGAAGGAGCCGCTGAAGTAGCCAGTGGTACTACAGAACCGGCGTCCGGAGTGGACGCCTCATCCTGTTTGGACCGCAAAGACTTTTCTTTGCATTTCTTAGAAGAACCAGTCGTCGGAGAATCCGACGGCATGTTATAATTACAATGTTTACCAAACACCAGCCTAGCACAGTCCAACCGACGTTTAATAGTACGCTTGTTAAAAGTAGCACAAAAGCGACACCCAACAACGTCGTGCTCAGGCCCTAAACAAGGAATGCAGAGTGAATGGCAATCCCTATGAGGAATCTGTTTCCCACAAGAAATACAGTTATTAACTTTTTCTGACATCCGTCAATACTGAGGCAAGAAAAAGACAAAAATGTCCCCAACGGGGTACTTAGCCCAACTTGGTCTCCGGTCTGAAACTCGAAAACCGACAATTCCAGAACGCCGAACGGCACTTGCAAATGCTGCTTCTGCTTAGGACCATGCGGCAAGAAAGACTGAGGTTATGGCGTCGGTCATGCGCATTTGTACTGACACGTACTGACGTCAGTCTCGGGCGCCGATGGCCGACGCCGGTTCTAGCCCTTTGGTATTCGGGCCGATGGTGGACAGCGGAATACCCATATGTCAGGACTGCAGCAATGGGAGACGAAGAACATCTGTTTTTGAGGTACATAACAGCCATTAACAGTTGCTGCTACAAGAAGTTAGTATTATGTGGTAGGTAGCTGGGAACATTAGTAGCCAAGCTTGCTAAGAGTAGGTTGTTGATAGGGGTTGAGAGAGGTAGTGGGTGGGGGGAGTGGATGGTATTAGAGGGGGGGTTGCAAGGGCATATCTGGCAAGTTTTGAAATGTGATTTTAGTAAGGATTTAAAGTGGGTGCAAGAAGTTACATCCCACTTCTCTGAGCTGATGCAGTCTTGGAGCTACTACTTTTTAGAGATCAAAGATGCGAGGTCAGCACCTAAATACAGGTATTCAAAAACATTCCATTGTGACTGAAATTAATTTAATGACTCATAATCTACTGCAAATTAGTAACCCATCCACTGAAGATCATGGCTGATCCATTAAACTTGAATATGATCAGGCTGATCCAACATTTTACATTAGTAATTGTATATGTCCCAAATGTTGATGGTGTACCCTTTGTTGAAATCTTATTTATACAGTGGGCTAGTTTTAATTAAGATCAACTTCACACTTATTTTATTGCTTATCTTAAGTCTGAAAGTTGCAAAAGACAGAAGTAATTCAGTATCTAAAAAACATATTACTTTGCAGATTTATAGAAAACTACACATCCAGATTGTTTTGGATTGGCTTTCATCTCTCATTCTTCTCATGGAAGCAGATTAGATTACGCTTTGATTCTTATATCTAAAGCCTCATCTGAGTTGGAGATTACTGGAGGAAAGCTCATTGTGTGCTTTCCCATTGGCAGCTTAGCTTAAAAGTGTTTAATTTCACCTGTATTTAAGCCTTGCATTTAGGCATAGCTGTGTACCTTGCAGTTGTATTCAGCAGTGCCCTGTGTAGACTCAAACACCTTGAAAGACAATTTTCTCCTAGACATATGTTAGTCAACCCTCCCAAGCTTTCCTGCTGCATTGCGGGAAACTCAGTTGCACACTGAGAAGAATTGCCATAGTTTTCACCCCTAGCCTTCAATAGAATATGCCCCTTTGTTAATCTTAGGGCAAAATCTGGTCAAACTAGCCCACTCCCCAATAGTAGTTATGGTAAAAACCTGCCATAATGGATGGTCAGTTTTCAACCATTTCTCCAGTCAGCCTAATTGACATGGCTATCCTGAGGTATTGTAATAATTGCCTCATGTATACTGACAACCACTTATTCCTAAAACAAATATATATGAGAGATGTAATTACACTATAAATGTGGAATCAGTTTTCTCACACAACAACAAACTGCACATCAGACAGGTTGTCATCACACACACATCACCTCTCACACAAAACAAGGACAGAACACATAATCCCATATATGTGGAGGTACTCAACAGAAGCCTACCAAAAGATCAGAGATCTCCCAAGTGCAAAACAGTTGCACACACTGCAAAGCAAACAGAATCCACTACACATAACAACACACACCAGTGTCTCAGGAAATAAGCCCTTAAGGCAAAACAGCTCAAAACTAAATGACCTTGTTATAAGTGACTCCGATCATGGTCAGTTGCCTGGCAGGTGCCAGGATCCATCAAATCACACATGCACTCTGGTCACTCAACAACAATTACCGTTATGACTCCGGCATAGTACATTTGGGGTAAATGAGTACATTTTGGGGTGAATGACTTGAGATATACCTCTCTGGACTATATGAAGAGAGAGACATGACTGAACTCTCAGATTATGTGTCACAGGCAGGCATGTTCCTAGCCTTGAGCAGCATTCTACCTTCACACAGGATGATGGCACAATATAGACAAAAAATGATTGACTTCAATAATTGGCTTAGCTTCTGGTGTCATTCCAGGGGGATCCAATATCTGTCAGCCTGGGAAGACATTGTTGACAGACCACACTACTTTGCCAGAGATGGTCTTCACCTGTCTCCTCTAGGCTTTTGGATAGTGGCAAAGGTGCTTGCCTCCCCCATAGTGCCTTTTTTAATCAATGTCAAAACAACAAAATTTCCGATGTAAAAAAATCCACTTGAGACAACTCAAGGCTATGCTGCTTAATGCCAGGAGCCTAAACAGGAAACTGCAGTCACTGGAAGCACTCTTCACCTTGGAAGATACTGATGTCTGTGCAGTCACTGAGACATGGTTCAAGGTCGCAGACGGCACCCTGGCCGTGCGAGGCTACAATGCCTTCCACACGCTCATACCCCAAAATTAGCATGAAAGAACCAAAAGTGAAGGTGTATCCATCTTCACTAAAGCCAAATACACCTCGAGACAGGTTAAACAGTATGACTCTCTTGAGCTACTCCAGCTCCAAATAACTATATGTAAATCACCCTACCACATCATTGTTAGTCACAGGTCTCACACCATGAACCAAGAGAAGCACACCGCCTACCTGGACTTACTAGAGTCACTCACTATACAGCCAAACAGTTTGGTCATGAGCGATTTCAACTATCCTTCCATCAACTGGGCGACATACACAAGCACAAACATGCACACCCTGTGTTTCCTGGACTTTGTCAATACAAATGCCCTGGAACACCTAGTCTGCACCCCCACAAGGGGCTCAAATGTCCTAGACTTAGTACTCTCCAACATGTGGGGTCACTGCACTACTCCTGTGTGCTGTCTTCCCTTGTAAGGTCAGACCAAAACTTTGCTCATTCAAAGTAATGATCAGACCAGACACCCCCACAGGAGTAAAAAACTGAAAAAAATTATCTAAGGCAAACTGCAGCTTACTAGGCAATGGTATAAACATTTTCAAACCCCATACTAATACAACCAACAATGAGTCCTATGCAGAGGAGTACACAAATGCCCTGTATAACCACCTAAACAACTGTATAGACTTGGCTGCACCTGACTGGATCATAACCAGGTCCTCCTGAAAAAACAGGCCACCCTGGTGGACCTCATGTTTAAATAGGTTATATAACAAAAGGAAGAAACTGATGTCTAAGAACAAAAGGGAACTTAGCAGAAGAAAATACCCTCCACAGCTTGAAGCAAATCAAGTATCTTGTAAAGTCCTCTAAAGCTAGTTACACTACTAAATTAGCATCCCTAGCTAAGGATAATCATAAGGCATTCTTTAGCTACATGCAAAATATAAACGGGAATGCCCATCTATGTGCCAAACTTATAGTGGATGGTATCTGTCCTGCTGAACCTGAGGAAATTGCCATCCTGCTAGCTGACAGATTTGGCACAAACTTCACCCATGTGTCCCCACCAGCCATACCCCAAAGCATACCTGAAACCAGTCCTCTACCTAGTAGAGAACCACACTTTCCAAGGCTAAAACCACGACCTCTATGGGACCAGATAACATCTCAGGCTGCTTACTAAGCAATCTAAAACAAGACCTAGTGTAACCAATTTTCACTTTCTTTAATCTCAGCCTGAGCACTGGCTTTGTTTCAGCAGAGTGGAGAACAGCAACAGTAATCCCCTTGCAAAAAGGGGGTCCATCAACCAACACTGGGAGCTATAGACTCATAATCCTAACTAGCCTTATCTGCAAGACCATGGAAAGAATCATCATGGCCCTTATCAACAAGGGCATACGTGACCTTCAAATTTTTGAACTGACCCAGTTTGGCTTTGTTAAGGGTTGATCATAATTACTGAAGTTGTTGGACTTCTTTGACAATGCCACCAAAGCCCTGGATGAAGGCAAAACACTACATACTGCCTACCTTGACTTAGCCAAGGCTTTTGACACAATCCCCCACCTCAGGTATCATTAAGAAACTCTCTCAGCTGGGGATTAACCCATATGTCACTAGATGGGTAGCCAACTGGCTCACTGACAGAATGCATACTGTCAAATTTAGGTATTCCACCTCTGCCAGTAGACCAGTTACCAGTGGTGTACCACAAGGATCTGTGCTGGGCCTTCTACTGTTTGGAATCTATTTCTCAGAAGTCCAGGTGAAAGTAGATTGCCTGTGGCTTACCAAGATCACTGATTATTGCAAACTGGGCACAATCACTGAGTCACCAAATGACAGTAACGTATTACAAAAGAGGCTAACATAGACACATGACTGGTGCCAAAGAAATGGACTAAAACTAAATGCAAAAAAGTGCATTATTATCTCCTTTGGCAAAGAGGAAGGCCCTGCAAATTACAAAACCCCCATGAGTTCAAACCCAGTGGTGTGAGATTTGGGAACATAGGTCGAGAGCATTCAAAAATTTGATTGCTATGTGCCCTCAGTGGTAAAGAAAGCTTTCTATGTTGCTCGTCTCATAAGTAAGGGCATCTTATCCAAGACTAAGGATGTTATACCTCATCTGTACTCAACCCTCATCAGACTACTAATAGAGTGCAACATTCCCTTTTGCAAGTTCCTCTCCAGACACCTGCAGCAGCTGGAGAGACCACAGAGGTTTCTCACCAAGAAAATTCAGGGTCTCCAAAACATGACCTACATGGAAAGACTAAAAGCCCTGTTACTGTACTCTGTATCCTACAGGCTGCTGAGAGGCAACGTGTGCCTGGCCTACAGAACAGTCTCTGACCCTGCCCTAATGGAAATGCTGCACATCTGCAAATCAATTGAGGCAGACGTCACTCACTCCAGTGATCTCAACTTAGCCTGTGAAATTAACAGAACATGCTGGAGAGACAGATATATTTCTCAGAGATTACTGTGTCTATGGAATACATTCCCAATTCATGTGAAACAGAGCTCCTCAATTATCCTATTTAATTGCAACTTAGAGAATTGAATGTCAGACTGTAAATTCAGCCTGGGGGTTGCACCTATGTCCCTCATGGGCAGGGGCAGTTAGTGCTGATCATAGACTCACTCTGTGAAAAATGACCATCTAACCAAGGTCAGTTAGGGAACAGGGGTATAATATGGCTAGGCTTGTAAAAGCCCTAGGGCCATTAGCCTAGTAACCTCCTATGAACCTATGAAGTTGATCATATAAATTTGTTAAAAATAATTCCTGCTTCCATTTCAGATCACAGCATTTTGATGATAAAAATAGCATGTCTGATAAATCTTCTAAGCTGTATATTTAGAAAAACTCAGGTATCACTAAACAATAAACAATTGTAATCCGTATCATTTATTAAAAACTGTAATTTCTAATATATATGTTGCACCATCCAGATATATTTTACCTCACAAGAGATTCTCTCAAACACTATCAAGTATTTAGCAAACAAGATGGTCGTACTTGGAAACAAAACACAAGTCAAATATTGAAAGAATTATGATCTGTAGCCAATGAACATTATTCAAAGCATGAAAAAACTAAATTCTAAAACAAGGCCAAGGAGAAAAGCTTGGAAAAGTATTAGCATACAGACTTAGGCTTAGGATAAAAAGCCAATGCAGACACATTCAGGGTCTTCAGATAAGAAAACCTTAAGGTTCATCCAACAGAACCAGATAAGCTAAAGTCTGAATATTACAGAAATAGATAGACTAGAAAATTTCCACAAACAACAGGAAAAATAATATTTTAAGGAAAAACAGCTCAGTAGCGTAACTGTCTAAAAGCTAATTAATTGGCTAGCTCCACAATGATTAGTGAAACATACACACACACACACAAATGCACATGTAAAAAACTTGAAAGATGCATCCTAAATTTAAAATTGCAGGAATAGATAGCTTAACTTAAGGTGTGTACATATTATTACATGGTCTGCTGCTGCCTTTTCTATTTACATATTTTAAGATACATTTTCTGTTAGAATATGTCATCTCTTAGCAATCATTTAGTTATTATAGTCTTACCTGGACCTAATAAATTATCTGATATCACAATTAATTTCATTTTTGTTTAATTCTCACAGACTGGAAGCTATATGTTATAATTTTAACAAATAACATTAGGTCCCTTAATAAAGAAAATCATTCATTCAAATCAGATTGACTTTGCAAAGAATGTATCTTCTCTACCCTGTGTTGGGACTTTGTTAAGGTTCTCTCAGATTTGTGAAAATTTTTTTTTACTTTGTTTGACAATAGCTGGTGGTTTGAAAAGAGAAGCAATCAGTACAGAGCAATGTCCCATCCTGTGGCATATAATAGAAAAGCATGGAATTTTCTCAAACCTTTATCAAAGTGTAAAATTAGTGGATAAAAACTCCACTCCCTCTATTTTGATTAGTGCATAATACCGCCACTGCCTCTGTTTTGATTAATGCATAATACCTCCACTGCCTCTGTTTTGACCAATGTAATATCATCACAACTTTCATTAGAAATAGGTACTTTTTAAAGTTGTCTGTGTTTTATTTTTAATAATTATTAAAATGCTGGTAAACACATTAACAAGATAGTAAAGAGTGTGAATATGAGCAAGACTTTAGTAAGATTAAATTGTTAGCAGATGACTCCTCATTCATACATCTATTGCCTAACTAATGTTCACTTTTCAGGGAGGTTATATTAAAAGACTTTGCTGATGTGTCCAGTAGCTAATTGGTCTAAAACTGGAATTGCACATATGAATAAAACAGCTAAAAAGTTTGGGATAGGATAGGCTCTTTAAATGAAACAAGGGATCATTTTGATAACTTCAGATATTCATTTATGATATTTATGTAAAAAGAATCGAATTACATATTGAATAGTTATATAATAAGCATTTATTCTATGTGTTTATGCTTGGAATCATTCTAGATAATCTCATTTGAGTAGCTTGCTAGATTTATGAAGTTTTTCACCTATGATCACTTGCTTGTTCAGACATATACCAGTTACACATTGCAAATGGTTAAGCAAATTACGAAAGTGAATATTTGCATATGTTTGGAAGGGTAGATTTCATAAAGCCTACAATTTAATCACCTAGGGTGGATATAAAAAGAGAATGTGGGTTAACCAAATTTTCAATTTGATGCAGCTAACTAATACAAATTACATTTTGAGAAATGTTAATAAGTGAACCTACTGAATAGGCAGAAATAAAAGCAAATGTGAAAAATTTCTTATCTAAATTAATTATTTTTAGTTTAATCCAGTGATTAATCAAGGTCTTAGAACAAGTAGTGTTGTATAAAGAATGCATTATCTTCTTGATAAAATGCTTAAAATTCTTAAAATAGTGAGCCTTCATTTGGTAATATCCAATGCATATATATATAAGTGGCTGCTGGCAGGAACCAAACTTTCTGCAGAAAGCAAATTTTTTTTTATTTTATACAGTTTGGCTGGTATACAAATGTAAAAGCTTTTAATTACTGCAGAGATTTTTGCAGTATCTACAGTTAAAAGATGGAACCCACAGTTGGGAGGTTTAGAGCTAGTACACACCAAAATGTGTTTCTAGTAAAATATATTTAAATAATAAAAAGTTCATTCATGTCTTTCAGGTTAAACAAAAACATCATGTATGTGTATATGAAGTTTAAGTTAAAACTATGATATGATTCTTAATGTTGGAATATAATGTTGGAATTCTCAAAATAAAACGTACTGTTTGCACACCAGATCAATGAAACCCTTAAACTACTCGGTTCTGTTAAAATATTCTATATTGGCTTAATATGCACTTTAAATTGCTTTATAAAGCTTATTGGACTCTAGGTTCATAGGTTAGTACTAGGCTAGCTGCCATTGCAGGCCATTTTAAACCTAGCTGGTTTCTCTTTTTTATGCTCAAGATAAACTATTCCATTCTCAGGTGGTGGTGCTGCGGTAGCATTGTCTTCTCACAGTAAGACATTGTCCTGTTCGATTCTCAGCTAAAGCGTCTTCTGTGTGGAGACATGCGTGAATGGGCATAACTTCATTGAAGGTTGTGCATCAGAGCTGGCAACTCGGCACGTAAAAATCTACTGCCAATCATTAGCGGACCAGAGTTCCGCTGTGGTGACCCCTAACCGGGAAAAGCCGAAAGATACAACAACATTCGGTTATAGGTTGGTCTTATCTATCCCATTTTCATTTAAGAAATGAAATGTAACTTTGTAACAAGGGTAATATAAAACAGATCAGCATGATATCTATGCTCAGCAGTATCAATTATTGCTGATCAAGAAAATTGATCTTGATCTTGAAAGAGCTAGGTTAGAAACCTTCAAAGATTAAAGAAAATATATCCTGGTACTTTTCATAATAAGACATGACTGCATTGTTAGGCACTTGTGTTAAGTGTCTATAGGTGTACCTTACTGTGCATTGCACTTCACATTTCCAAATATAAAATCTGATTGGCAGCCTGTATAGATGATAGTCTCTGGCTCTTCTCTTTCTCCAACTTTAACTCCCCATTCTCTGTAGATGATCATGTGACATTTCTGTGTTCCTCAGGAAGGACTGAAAGACTGCTGGAAAGGAGAAATAAGCAATTAGTGTAACAAAGTACTGTTCCAAGGCTGAACAAAAACAGAAGATAAACATGGGATCATTTAAGATGATAGAGGTGACATGACAATAAAGTAAATAAAAATGCTGAGTGCCTTTTGCCTGCAGTTAGCTTAGTGACATCTGATATTTAATTTTCACTATGTATGCTAAACAATGTGATAGGTTTTTTGTAAGATTTAGGCTCTTATTCCTTAAGTAAGAGTTTGAGAAGACATGTGTCACAAAGTGACTTGCACACTAGTATTCAGATATCTCTGAGCCTTTTGTAATATGAGTGCATTGCTGTAACTTATGACTTTAAGTTGCCAAAGCTTATTGAGTATTATTTTAATCTAGATAATGTACTTCACCCTAAGAAAACCAATGATGTACTAACATACATGCATGCACAGAATCACTCAGATTATAAGGCCTGTTTTTATTGGCCTTAATGATTTAATCATTTGAGAAGTAGCCTAATGCATAAGGCATTGGTCTCTTAAACCAGGGATTATGAGTTTGAGTCCATCTGGGTGATATCATCTTAGATCATCTCCCAAGCCCCTGCTTACACTTATCAAGGGTACCTGAACTTGTCAGAGATTTGGGATACATGGCTAGGCTTAAAAAGGCCCTTGTAGTCATTAGCCTAGTAAACACCTATGAACCTATATGTAAAAAATATATGTCCTATATCTGTATAGAAATAAAAATACATGCTATTTAAATTAGTTTTGTGGATTTTTAGAAAAGTGTTCAAATTCTGTTGTTTTCTGTTAATGAAAGTTGGTGGATACCCGTTTCTTACATGTAAGCCTCTCATCTCTGTGAACAATTGCTTTATTAAACTTGTTATGTTCTGAAAGTCTGACAGTGCATTAAATGCTGGTATAATGTATGACATCAGCGGTCTGAATATGCGAAAACTTGCTTATTCACACCTGCTTCTATAACATAATTTTGCACATCTTCACAACCACCACTTTTCAATTAAATATTAATATTCCTGCACACTCCTGCTTATTTACACTATACAAAACTAAATTCAACCATACATGATTCACTGAAATGAGCATTTGTGCATTATTTTTTTACAGCCACAAAAACCCTTCTACCAAATGCGATTCTGTCCTTTAACTTACACCTATATCTATCTATCTATCTATCTATCTATCTATCTATCTATCTATCTATCTATCTATCTATCTATCTATCCATCCATCTATCTGTCTATCTATCTATCTATCTATCTATCTATCTATCTATCTATCTATCGATCTATCTATCTATCTATCGATCTATCTATCTATCTATCTATCTATCTATCTATCTATCTATCTATATGTTTTGCATGTGCTGATTTAAGTCTGAAATTTACATCCAGTGATATGGATGGAAAATGTGTATATATTTATTTTTATTTATTTTAATTATTATATTAGTTAACTGGGAAAGTCCGATTGAGCCAGGAGCCCGTTTTCAGCGGAGGCGTGGGGAGAAAAGTTCCACTAACAGTACAATTAATACATTGTCAGACACAGCATTAGTTTACTGCACAGCACTATTAAGACAATAATAATACAATAATAATACAATTATATTTACAGTTATCTAAGACAGTTATGGATAAATGATCCACAGAAAGCATAGTTGTTCTCGAGATGTGATAAAATTGGCCTAGAATACAGTTTCCTATAAGCAGTGTTGGCAAGGTAGCAAGCATGGGATTAATACAAGGAATATTTAATTGGGGTGGGATCAGGGAGAAATTGTAGCAATAGAGATGCGAGTTACCTGGATAGGTAGGGAAGAGTAGGGAGTGAGTTTAGGAGAATTAACCTGAGCAGGAGAAGAGCCAGTGGTTAGTTAAGTAGTTTAATAGTAGTTGTTTGAACTCGTGATGGTGTGTATTTTTAGTTATAGCAGGGGGAGTGTATTCCATAATCTAGTAATTTTACTGGAGTAGAGACAGTTACCATGATAGTGATTAGATTTGGTGACCTTTAGTGTAAATTTATTGGAGAATCTCAGGTTCCTGTTGTTAGGGTTTGGTTGGACGAGATTGGAGAGGGCAGGGCAGTTGGTGGGAAGGTGAATAATTTTATGGAGAATAGATAGTTGGTTGAGAGACAGAAGGTTGGGGAGTTCTAGCCATTTTAGTTGAGTGAGCATGGTACAGTGGTGAGTCCTGTGTGGGGCGTGCAATGCAAGTTTAGCAATTTTGTGATAGCAGGATTCTAGGTTATTCGTCTGACTTGCGAAGGTTGGTGAATATGTGCGAGCTGTAGAGGAGGGGTAAAAGTAGGTGTGAGTGGGCTGTGGCAAGCCTGGCATTGTGGGCCAGGAATAGTTTGGCCCTATATAAGGTGCCAAGCTTATTGTGAACTTTTTTGATTGTTAAGGAGACACGTTTTTCAAAGGTAAGATTCTCATCAATTGTGACCCCTAGTAGTTTGGTATGAGTTGTTGGTTTGATCTTAGTGCTGTTTGAGGAGAAAATAGATAGAGGGGCATTCCAAGGTTTGGATATCTTATTTTTGAAGATTATAAGTTTGGTTTTGTTTGGGTTAATAATTAGTTGATGATATGTGAGGTATTTTCTATGCTAGTGAACGATGATTGCACTTTTATTTGTAGTTCTTGGGGTGTTGGGGCAGAGCATATAAGGGTAGCATCATCTGCGTATTGGATGGTTGTGGCTAGTTTAGTTGTTGTGCTGAGATAATTTGTGAATAGGATGAAGAGGAGAGGGCCTAGTATCAAGCCTTGGGTGGGGCACCTACTGAAATGGGGAGAAGGGGGAGAGAGTATTTTGCCATTTGGTAGCCTGCTGTCTATTTGAAAGATAACTGAGGAACCATGGCAGAGAGGGTGGGTCAAGTCCGTAGTTAGAGAGTTTATTGAGTAAACGTTGGTAGGAAACAGTGTCGAAGGCTTTAGACATGTCCAGAAAGACAGAGGAAACTGATTGACCTTCATTTAGAAGCTGATGAATGGTGTTTATAAAAGAGATTAGGGTAGTGGAAGTACTGTGTTTGGGTCTGAAACCGTGTTGGGAATGGGATAAGAGATTATTTGAGAGGAGATGGTTGAGAAGTTGTTTGTGTATGCATTTTTCTAGGATATTGGAAATGGGAGATAGAATGACAATGGGGTAGAAGTTGGATAGTTCTTTGGAAGGTCCTCCTTTGTGGAGTGGGATGATACGGGATATTTTCCAGAGAGTGGGCACATATTTTTTGGAGATTGAGTGATTTATTAAGATAGATATGAGGTAGGCAATGGAAGGGGCTGCATTTTTTAAGAATTTGTTTGGGAGCTGGTAAGCAGTCAGACAGCAGGGTTTAAGTTTGGCTAGGAGAGATTTAATGAAGCTTGTTTGAATGGGAGACAAATGAAAGGGGTTAGGATTATCAGAAAAGACTGTAGGGAGTGTAACAGGTGAAGTAGGATGGTTGCCTAGAAGGGAGGTAATGGAATTTATAAAGTGGGAGATGATCAGGGTTGCTATGGGTTCAGTGTTGCTGGTGGTTATTGGGGTTGGGGTAGGGGTGTGACCTGGACTTAGGAGATAGTTTATGTTGTCCCAGAATTTACATGGGTTATTTTGCTGTTCCTGTTGACAGGAAAGGAAATACTTTTGCTTGTCTGCTTTAATTTGTTTCTTGCTAGATTTCTTAGCTGTTTATAAGTAGTTAGGCAAGAGGTGTTTTTGGTGGTATGGTAGTCTGACCAGGCTCTATCACTTTGTTTAAGTAAGAGTTTGGTAACTTTGGTTAGCCAGTGCAGAGGCTTGGATTTTGAGCACCCTTTTCTAATTGGGGCAAGTTTGTTGAGTATGTCAAGGAAGGTGGGATTGAAAAATTGTACTGCTAGGCTGAGTTGGAAATATTTTAGGGGTGATCAGTCAAATTGTTGTAGGATCTGATTAAAAGTTGAGGGAGAGAAGTGTTTTTTGCAGCAAATGTATTTGTAGGAGATGTTGGGTAGAGTATGTACATGTCTTCTGTAAAGAAAAGTGGGGCATGATCACTGAGAAAGTCAGGAAGGCAGCTTGCTATGTAATTCAGGCTGGGCTCGTTGGTTACAATCCAGTCTAATGTAGACTGTCTGTTTGAGTGTTTGTTGAAATGTGTAGGACAATTAATGGTCTGGGTGAAATTGTAGAGATTGAGGAAATTTGTAGGGTTATTGGAAGTACAGGTTTGCCAATCAAGGTTGAAATCATAGAGAATTATTGTTTCTGGATTGAAATTAAGGGATGTCCATGAAAGGAGGTATTCAATGATGAGTAGGGTGTTACCAGGAGGGAAGTAGACAGCTATGATGATAATTGTTTTATTAAGATTTATTTCCAGATGAGTGGTTAGTATTTCCGTGTATTCTAGGTCATTTAGGGAGCATTAGAGTAGTTCCATTTTAAGGGAATTTTTGAATAGTTTAGCTACACCCCCCCTTTTATGTACTCTGTCTTTTCTAATAATGTTATAGCCATGTGGGGTAACTTTATTGTCCTTGATATGTGGCTTTAGCCAGGTTTCAGTTATAACAGCTATGTGAGGGTTGTAGATGGCTAAGGTGGCACGGAATTCACTAGTTTTGTTGACTATACTACAAAGATTGAAACTGGTAAGTAGTAGGTCTGAGTTTGTTGTATTTGGCAGTGGAGGGTAGAGGTGGGTGTGTAAGTGATGAGTTGGGAGATGCATGTGGAAGTGAGGGGGTATTTGGGGACCTGGGTTGGGGTAGATGTCTGTGCGCAGTTTAATTTTAGTGATAGAATGTAATATGTGATGTTTGAGTTCAAATGCAGTGAATGTGGGTTATGCATAGTGGATCAATGGTATTTTGAAGCTTGAAGGAGGCAAGTTGGTATGTAGCAATGTTAAATAGTTGGGGGCAGATGTCAGAGTAGGAGTGGGATATTGGGCTAGGGCTGGTTATTGGTAGTGTAGGAGAATGCATGTCTATAATATGGGCATGGTGTCGTGTGGAGTAGTTCTGGATGTGAAAGATTAGTAGTAAGAAGATATTAGAAATTAGGCAGTTAAGGTATTGCATGGTAGGAAGTAGGGTATGATATATATTATCCTGCAGATACTGCTGGTAGTATATATATATATATATATATATATATATATATATATGTGTGTGTGTGTGTATATTTATACCTAATCTATATCTATCTATCTATATATATATATATATATATATATATATATATATATATATATATATACACACACACACACATCTATATATATATATATATATATATATATATATATATATATATATATATACACACACACACACACACACACACACACACATATATATATATATATATATATATATATATATATATATATATATATATATATATGGATCTAGGACTAATTGCCGATGACATGTTTCAACGAAACTGAAACGGTCGAGCACACTTCTGAGAAAGTGCTTTTTCACCGAAAAAGCACTTTCGTGAAAGTCTGCAAAAAAACAAAAAAAACAAAAAAAAAAAACAAAGCACACCATTAAAAAAAAAAACAGCAAACACGTTTATGCAGGGGGCAAGCCCCCCTGAACCCCCATGTGGGGGGGCTGTGCCACCCCAGCCCTCCTTACTTTTAGATTCTCACTCTGAGATCGTACTACAGTGGGGAAAAGGGAATATTCCCTTATCCCCACTGTACCGCGATTTCAGCAACAGCCATTCTGTCATGCTTTTTTTTTTTTGAGCTCACTTTAGCGAAAGTGCATTTTCACTGAAAACACACATTCGCAAAAGTGTGCTCGCCCAATTTAGTAAAAAACACTATGAAATAGTAAAGTGAAACATTTTTTGGGTAAACACCAATCGACAAGTGATTTAGAAAATGTATGACTGGATGGATATGGAACTGAACTTTGAAAAATATGTATGGTGTCTGCAATTCCTTCTTGTGGTTTCATTCAAAAGTGTAGATGAAATAGCAATGCTCCAAATTGCTGGTAGGTATGCATGGTATGCATGTTATATGTGAATGACACTCTATGTGTTTATGTGTGTGTATATGTATGTGTTTGTGTGTGTCCTGAGATGGACTGACATCACATGTAGTATTTTTTGTGACTTACACTCATGGAGCACCAGGATAAACTCTGACTTCCTTATAACCCCAAATATGATAAAGCCTATGTGATGGCTTCTCTTTACCCTGGGACAGTAGTTAATCAGCCTCAATTCTCACCGCTGACACTGGTGAGAGACAGTCACTAAAACAGGAATGAATTTACACAGTATTTTCAGATACAACTCTCTTCATCTAGCACAACTTCTCCCAAGAGCAGACAGGGAACATGATCCAAACCTGGGACTGGACTCTGTCTATCCAGATCAAAAAACAAGACTCACTTTGCAGCACTGTGTCCCACTTCCAAGTAGCTGATGCACCCACACCTGAGTATTTGGTTTTCACACATGCACACTCCTGGGAAAGACTGATATAGATTTACTAACTGTACCCCTTCTGCCCAGATTATAAGGTAACTATGCTGCCATCAGTCAACCACTCTCAGGTTCTTACAAGGGTATCCAATTATACTGAGTAAAATCAATATCAATACTAACATAAAATGATAGAGTGTAACCAAAGCAGCCAGGCTTTTTGGAGTGGCCAAGGCATCACTAAAATCAGCACAAGTACTCTCAAGATGTTAAAAGTATTCTCTAAAAGACCAGCCACAATGAAACGTATAAAAATATTTAATAATAAATAATAAAATACAAAACATGAGAATAATAAATATCTAAGTGCAATAAACACCAGTGTTTTAATCACAGGAGAAATAAAAATAACACATTGGACAGAGTCATACAGATGTAGGAAAATACTACTTAACTAATCTCACTGTATTTCCTGAATGTCTAAAGAATAGAAGTTCCCTATTTAACTTAATTAATACAGCAAGGCAAGATTAGATGCTGAGATGCTTACTTCCACAAGGCAAGATGATGACCTTCTAATTAAACCAAACTGAACAACTGACTGTGATAACTGACATAGATCTTTTATATCAGGTTCCAAAGAAAAGAAAAAATAACAAAACAAACTACTGTGAGAATTACATCCTCGCAGTGCTGGTTATAGAATGACATCACATTTTATCACCTGACTCTGGTACAATGCACACTCAGAGCTTTGCTAAGATATGTTGCAGTATTTGAAAATTATAGAACAATTTCTAAAACTTCTACTCTTCCCTTCCAGAATTCTTTGTTTAAACATATACATTTAATCATTTATAATAACACTATCGATACATTTTAACACAAGCATCTGTACAAGTAAGTGTGATAGTCAAATGACACAAAATTATTTACAAAACTCCAGCTAACTATACAGGCATATGTTACACATGAACTGCTCTATTCTCCCTGGCACATATGGCAATACTTCACATTGTCACAGCCTATATCAGAAAATGAATGAGTTAAAGAATGAATGAATTAACGAATTTCTTTAAAATAGGTTAGGTTGTTTGTTTTTGTTTTTAGGTCCCTTCCATTTGCCAAACCTACTTGCAATCTACTGGCTTATTCATTCCTTAGAGGGTGAGATACTTTTCTAGTCTATTTATTCCCTGTGAAGTGAGAGAAGATTATAGAGGCAATCATTTGGGTAGCCATCTGGGCTTTTTCTCCTTGCAATCCTAGTCCTGACAACTAGTGTCTGATGTGAGCACCATGTCACCACAGGGGCCCTCTACACCCTCACCCAACATGTGTGTGAGGCCAATGAAGGATGTATCACTAGTGTATAACAGTAAAACCCACATCACCCTGGTATATAACCTTTGTGACAGGCAAGTTGCATGGGAGCAACTTGACTGTCTGGGAAACTACCATGCTCTCTGCACAGGATGAACAAGCTGACACAACCCCTCATTCCCTATTCCCATCCTCCCACACCCAGCTGTACAAGTGCCTGAACTGCTATTCAAATTTAGGTCATCTGGGTTGCAGTCAAGGCTTCATCCCTTAGTACCACACAGTCAGATCTTGTATTTGATTATTCTTTGATTATTGACTCAATAACTTATGGCCAAAACTAAAAGTAAGAAAGAGGACTAGAACATTTCACTCATCTAATTATAGGAAATGAGCTGAGAAAGCATGTATTGAAAATTTCTATTTCCTTAATACTGTTAAACAAAGTAACTTGTTTTGTAAGTTATTTGTTCTGATGAAATCTGAAGAACAAAGCATGACAGAGCACTCAACTTTATAAAAAAGGTCCCAGATTTTTTGTTGATTAGTGTGGTTCTGTTCTTTTTTTTCATTCTTTTTAGTATTGCACTGTAGTCATACATAGCTCTTTTTTGGATTAAAAACTTAAAAATTCAGCAGGATATTGTGGAGTTAACAAAATGCTTTTGCCTATCCTTGGAGGTAGTGGGTATGGGTGTGCCTAGCCTTAGAGGTAGTGGGTATTGGAGTGACTACCCTCACAGGTAGTGGGTTTGAGAGTGCTTAGGTGAATATAAACTATGTCGGAGTTTGTGGTACCGTGAAGTATTCCCTCTACTCTGAGAGGCAGCAGTCTCAGAGTGAATATATGCAAGGAGCAGTGGTGTAGGGAACACCGCCTCCATGTTAGGCATCCAGTCAGATTAATCCATCAAGAAAACATTTTTATGGCATAACAGTGAAAGTGGAACTTCACCATATTTTTGTTTGAATCACATTTTCAGTTTTGTATTTTCAGCCTCCACAATTTTGGATCTCACTGTTGTGACTAGGAACATTAAAAACAAATCACAAAAACAGACATGATGAAAAAAAGGTTTGTGTTGAAATTTAGAACTGCTGTAATGCGATCCTTTAAACTATTAGACTAGAATTGTAAAATGGTAGTTTATATTGTAAATTAAGAGGATACAGCACATTGGAATATTCCCCCTTACTCTGAGGTACCATAGTTTTGGAATGATGAGTAGCAGGGGGCCAATGAAGGTTTCAAACCTGCATGCTGGAGCTATATCAGGGGCAAAGTCTCCTTAAATGCTTCAATGACAGTACAGCTAGCTCCACAATTCACTGTCATTCTTTATCATTTGCCATATAGTTTTCACAGTACAAGGGCTTGCAGTCATTAATCTTGTAGTATCAATATAGTGCCAAGAAAACATGATTCAAAGTGTGTGCACATAATAGACTGAAAGAAACATGGAAGGGTCAGACAAATGGTGTTAGATACAGAAGAACATTCTTACCTAATGTATTCAAAACTGCAAAAATGAACTGACAGAGGACAGAGTAAGATGGATGGCTTCAGAAAGGTAAAAATTAAACTTAACATAGAGTTGGATACAGGAGCTACTTTGAGTATAAATTCAATGCAAGAGTATGACAAATTATTTTGCATGTACAGATGAAGAAGCAAACTGTTATTAAAGATCATGTTATAAAAAAATGCACCTCTGCCATCTCAGGACAAAACACAGAAAATGGAACTGCATGTATATGTTAAAAAAAATCAGCAGTGGGTACTGCAGAATGGATAAGAAAACTTTTGTTGGACTGGCAGTCTGTTACCAAGGTACCGGTAGCAGCCAGGTACTTTTACGTTGCTACCATAGATGACAAGTTGACATGAGGAATGCTAGCAGTCAACAAGATATGACACTAAAGGTCAATGATATGATTTAGAACCAGATGCAAGCACTAAATGTACTTGAGGCCAGGACAGAAGTTAGAGTATGAACTGTGTATAGCAGAGGGTGCTGGGGTATTGTTTAAGGTACAGAACAGTGAATGGGATACTCCTATGCTGTCCATGCTTAAGGAAAAGAATTCAGGGATTGTTTATATCTATGGGAAGCTAAGGCTGATTAATAACCTAATAACAAGAACTCTGTATTATCCTTTCATTAGATGCAGAAAATGATTTAACATCCGTTAAAGGGGGAAGCCGTTCATGAACATTAACCTGACTGAGACATACAAACCAATGAAAGTGGAATAATCTTCCAAGAAATTCCTAGCAATTAATAAACAGACAGGATTTACTTATGGAGTGATGTTTACACCTACTGCTTGACAATGAGCAGTACTGCAAGGAATTCCTTGCTGCTAATATATTATCTTAGAGGCTGGGCATATGAAATTTCCTTGACAGGCATAAAGAGTACAGCCTTAGAATGAACAGAAACAAGTTGGAGAGAGTTTCTACGGTATAATGTCATATGGTGGCCGATTAACTAACAAGAATGGACTACATAAATCCCAATATGAGTTAGAGGATATGGTAAAGGCACCAAGACCTGAGAAATTCTTTCAAATGGAGGTATACTTTGGGCAGGTAAAACTACTACTGTATGTTTTTGTTGAACAGCTCAATGGCCATTAAATGCATTCCTACAGTAGTGATCTGAGTGTAAAAAATGAAGGACTTTAAACGTACTTTAAAGGAAAGGAAGAAAATAGTCATGTTGGACAAATTAATGCTCCTCCTCCCCGGATGCGATTCACCTTCGCTTGCTAGGCTGGTATGTGATACCTTGTCTTATGTAAGTAACGCTACTTTATTTCATCACCTCTAGGATGGCACAGAGAGACTCACTGCATTTCCTTCAAGGGTCACTGACTAAAGCTGAGCATAACTGTGCTAAAGTAAATAGAAAAGCCCTTAGGCTCATTAGACTAATAAATACATTCAAACAAACCAAGGCTGAAACAGTGATAAATACAGATGAAGCAACAGCATTAGTTATTCATTGTCTGTATGTATACTATTTCAAATAAACAGGTGATGAAGCCAGAGGTTTAGTTCTTATCATGAGAAAAGGGGCGTGGAGAAGACAGTGAAAATCTACCATCATAATCATCTACCCCAGGAAACTACCACATTGATGATATTCCCCTAAGAGTTGATCTAATTGTTCAGGATTTGGGAACTTATGTGGACAGTGACCTAACTTTTGACTGACATATGTCCATTGTAGAAAGACAGGCCTATATTACACAGCTTATAAACAAAGGTACTGTGTCTAGATCTAAGGATGCCAGTATCCTCCTGTACAGAGCACTCATTAGGTTAATCACTGAGTATAGTGCCCCATTTGACATGTATCTGTTCAGACACAAGCAATTACTGGAATGTGCACAGAGTTACCTTATTAAAAGGATACAAGGTCTAAGCAATATGTCCTAGATGGACTGACTCTAAGCCATGTTACTATACTTGGTATCTTACAGACTGCTAAGGGATGACCTGTGTCTGGCATACAAAGCATCCTCTGACTGTACTGTTGGTGTGATGTGCAGTAGGCCCATGTTGTACTTATTGACCTACCGCACATCAGCAAATCAAATGGCACTGGTAATGTTCTGTACAGGGATCAACAAAATGGCTTGGAGAGACAGGTTTATATCATGAAAGATACTGCTGCTCTGGAACACACTCTCCACCCATGTAAAACAAAGCTCATCCTTGTCCATAATCAAGGACAACTTGGATCTATTGATGAAAAACAGAAAATTTACCTCAGGACTGGCTCCTGTGGTACTAATGGGCAGAGGAAGCATCTAAAGGCTTTATCCCATGCATGGTTCCCCTCAAATTATCTATGGTATGATCCCAGTTCTTTTCACTAGGCTTAATATATAATTTTTGACTATGGGATGAGTAAGGCTGATCTATCACCAAATGGGATGGGTTAATTCAAGCACAAAAAGGGAAACTGGCTAGGCGTAAAATGGCCCATAAGAACAGCTGGTCTAGTACATACATATTAACCTAAATGGCAGAGGAGAGCAAATAGGTAGATTATTAATTAAAGTTTTTTTTGGAGAGGAATGTAATAGTTCATAAAGTAAAAAAAGATAAAAGAGGGCGTAATAAACAGAAGAAAGAAGTGATAGAATGGTGCAGAAGCAAAAAGTAGAAGAAAGGAGGCTAGACTATAGTCATAACAATAACAATGTATGAAGGGAGTTAGAAAAAGATGTATTCATAAAAGGGATAACAAGTAAAAGAAGATAATAAAGATGACAAGCATGCTATATCAATGGCGTTTTATAAACAGGTCACATGTGAACTTGATGGGAGAGTACCTGTAGACACAGTCTACCTGGACTTCAGTAATGTCTTTGTTTCAGTCCCAAACAAAATGAAAACTAGTTTCATCTGGGCTAGTACTAAGACTGGGGAGCTGGACATCTGCATGGTGGAATGGTAGGACACAGAGGATTGTGGAGAGAGGGACAATGTTAGGAGTTAGGGAATAGACCACAGGAGTACCACAGGAGTATCTTCTTGATCTTGTACTCTTCAATGTGTCTGTCTAAGACATATCTGTAAGAATACAAAAGTAGGATCAACCTGTTTTCTGGTGACATTAAGATCAGTGTAATAGTGGAAGATGGGAAAAAAATCCCTGTATTCTTCCCTTGTAAGACGCATTATTGAGTGCAATGCCCCTTTCGACATGTACCTCATGTATTCAGCAGCTGGAGACACCACAGATGTTCCTCACCCAGAGAATCCAGGGCCTCAAACATCTATCTACACAGATGGGCTAAAAGCTCTGTCCCTCTACTCATTCTTCTACAGACTCCTCAGAGAAGACCTCTGTCTGGCATACAAAGTAATCTCAGACCCCGTCCTGATGGGATTGCTGCATATCCGCAAGTCAAGCTCCACTCGAGTAACCCGCAAGTGACCTCAACCTGGTCTGTGACATCAATAGGACTTGGCAGGACAGATTTGTATCCCAGAGACTCCCCCTTTTGTGGAATAGACTCCCTCTCCACGTAAAGCAGAGTACCTCATTAACCCTTTTTAAGCGCAACCTGGATAACTGGATGGGGAACAGAAAATACACCCCTGGGATTCCACCTGTGTCCCTGCTGGACAGTGGCATAGGGTGCTGACTTGTTGGAACATGGGATAAATTCTTGGCTAGGCTTGTAAGGGTCTCAGGGCCAATAGCCTAGTAACTTCCTATGATCCTATGATCCTATTAGTGAAAGATTTGGAAAAAAAAAGTGGACTGAAAGATGACAAATGAGGTTCAGTGCAAAGAAATGCAAAATTGCAATGCTATTCTGATGCTCCTAACTGCATATCTTTGAATTGTCATTTTTTTATTTCTTTTTGTCTCCATTTCTCTGCATACATATTTGTGCTGGCTTTCCTGCATAGTGCTAATGTGCACACGAACATACACAGTGTGTGTGTGTGTGTGTGTGTGTGTGTGTGTGTGTGTGTGTGTGTGTGTGTGTGTGTGTGTGTGTGTGTGTGTCTGTGTGTCTGTGTGTGTGTGTCTGTGTGATTGTGCGTACGTGTATCTGTCTTTGTCTTTTTGTATGTATGTTACGGGCATATTATTAGGGCTGGGATGAGATTCAGTAGAAAATATCTGAATTAGCATGATGATTGATAATAACTGGTTCAACTAGAAACTAACCAATGATAACTAGCAACTAGAGACTAACCAACGATAGCTAGCAATGTGATTTGCCTGGACTTAATTAAAACAATGAGCTCAAGCAGTAAAATAAAGTAAACTTACAAGGCAAGTGGCTGGTTGAAACATTTGATTAGACAACTAGGTGTCTGAGAACAGATTAAGGGAGTTGCATTGTTTCAGGAGTTGATAATGAATGTAGCTGTAAGACATGTTCTTCTGCTATAATCACTACTCCTTGAGATGTTTGTGGTTAGTATCTTATGCCATCTGTAAAGAGTCAGCCTGTATACTAATTTTACTAAGCATAAGGCAGATGTTTAAGGAAGGTTTGGTCTGAAGCTTCATACAGGGACCAACACTCCTGAAGTGGTATGAAATGTGCCAGCTAGGGTTCATTGCAAAGAAATTCAAAGTCATGTACTTTCAACCAGAAGCAGATAAAAATCAGGCAGCAACTGAATGTGCCAAAAAACAAAAGAAAGAATATAAAGTGAAGGATCAGATGAGAAGGCAAGAAATGTGGAAAATGCATAAATATGGTGCAATTACAGAAAACTCTTGGAACAACCTCAATTTGATCAGGACCAAACATATGAATGGTTAAGGAGAGGTGAATTTAAACCAAATGATGAAAGGTTAATTTTGATTGCCCAGGATAGTGGACTACATACACTCTGGTTTACAAAGTCCAGTGAACATGTGGGAGAAACAGACAAATGTAGGTTTTGAAAAGCAGAATTGGAAACAGTCGCACATCTTCTTGCTGGTTGTGATATACTAATGGCAGAAGGACTGTATACTGAAAGGCATAATAATGTGGCAAGACTGTTGCATTGGGGATTGTGCAAACATTTTAATATTATAGTATTGAAGTAGCTAAAAAACATTGGAAACATGAGCCACAAAGCATTTTAAAAATGAGCTGAGGAAGTGAAAAAAAAAAGAAAAAAAAGACTTGAACGTTGTTAAATGACAAGATATTTTTTCTTTGATCAGGAGGCACATTGGATAACCTTGTAGACAGGAGCTGGTACTTCAGTCATTACAACGGTTGCATATGGACCATATTCACAAGAGTAGGCAAAGGACAAAGTTATGAATGAGTAGTTCAGATTCATAGGTTCAAAGCTTCATACTAGGCTAATGGCCCTGGAGCCTTTACAAGCCTAGTCCATAGGATTACCCTGGCATCATGCTACCTAATGTTAGTTCCCAGTGCCTCTATCCTGTAGAGCCACTGGAGTGATCTCCAGAGTGAACTTTCTATTACCCATCCACTCATCAAGATTTCTCTTGAGGAGGGTCAGCAAGGTGCTCTACTTGACATGTATGGGAAGTCTATTCCAGAGCATGGGCAGTCTCTGGGTGAGGAACCTGTCCCTCCAGCATGTTCTGTTGATTGTGGTAATGAGGTTAAGGTCTCTGGAGTGTGTGGTGTGGAGGATTGAAATTTCTTTACATGTAGCATTCTAACAGAGCTTGGTCAGACATGGCTTTGTAAGTCAAGCAGAGATCATCTCTAAGTAGGTGATATGAGACAGAGAATAGCTGGAGACTTTTTAGTCTGTCTGTGTAGGACATGTGTTTAATGCCTACGATCCTCTTCATGAGGTACTTCTGTGGCCTCTCCAGCTGTTGCATGTGCCTAGTGAGGTACATGCCAAATAAGGCATTATACTTGATGATTGGTCTAATGAGAGAAGAGTAGAGAGAGACGATGACCTCTTTCTTCCTGGATGCAAAACCTTTGGTAATGAGATGTGCCACATAGAAGGATTTTCTGATCACAGTGGCAATGTGGTGGTCGAAGGAGACGTTGCTGTCAACCTGTGTCCCCAGATCTCTTATAACACCTTCAGTGTTCAGTGGCCTCCCATCAATGTGCACTCACCTACTACTCCACGCAGTTTTATATCTAAGAATGAAACTTCCTGTCCACATTGTAAATGATCAAATGCTATCTGAAACCTATTCCTTTGTATTTCTTCCACAAAATGTGGTACTAAGTGTACACCATCCTTACATAAAAAATAAATAATCAATAAACCTAAAATAAAATCTTACATGTTTTTTAAAAAAAGAATTTTATATATATATATATATATATATATATATATATATATATATATATATTCTCTTTCCATCATACCCATAAAAAGATTGGCGTATATGGGAGCAAAGGGAGAACCCATTGCCGTTCCTTGTACTTGATGGTATATTTGATCTTCAAAATAAAAAAAAATATTTTCCAAACTAAATTGTATTAACTCTAAAATATGTTAAAAGACTGCTACCCATTTGAAGTCTAAGGGCTTCAAGCCCAAAATTGTGTCTGATATTAGTATTAAGGCCCTTAATGTCTAATGTTATCCAATACATGCCAGCTCCCCATTTAACATTTTTAACTTTCTCTAAAAAATCAAGAGTCTTTAATGTAGGGTGGAAGCTGCATTACTTCTTTTAATAACACTTTATGTAATATAACACCCACATTGTGTAGAAAATATCTGGTAGCAGAAACTATCGGTCTACCTGATGGGTTCCTTAGGTCTTTCTGGATTTTGGGCAAACAATAAAAATAAGCTGGCCCCGTTCCTTTACATGTGTAACATCACTATCATCCAGTAACTTAATCTCAAGCCTTTTTGAATTAAATGCATATAAATTCTCTTTGCTTCTTCTATTCTATCTTCATTTACTGTCTCATATATTGTTCCATCATCTAACAACTCTAGACACATTTTTAGATATTGTTCATAATACATTACCACTATTTTGTTACCTTTGTCTGAAGGTTTAATAATTAGTTCTCTGTTTGGAAAAATTCACCAAAGCTAACCATTCCTGTTTTGTCAAATTATATTCAACATTATTTTTATTAACATTTCTAAACAACATATCTAATTCAAAGTCAACTATAAAATGACATTTTTTTAATGCCTTTGTGAATACAAGGTGGCATAAACTTGCTCTTACTACTAACAGGTGAAGTGTCTATGAGACAGTATGCATTCATTTCACTATTACAAGAGATAAATGACTCCAAAGAATCAATTTCAAGCAGGCTCTCATCACTATCCCGCATGCTACTATAATCATTCTCATTATTTGTTGATACAATGCATTGCGTGTTAAAATAATACCATAGATGCAATTTTCTAACCAACTTATACAATTCAATTTTACATTCATATTGTTTTGGTATTACTGTTGGCACAAATTTCAAACTGTGCTTTAGCACATTGCATAGATGTTCATTTAAAGAAAAAACAGACAAATTCACAATAAAATTTGCATTATTCAACAAACAGTCAATACCATTTGGTTCTCTTGTTGTTCTGCCATTGCTGCTATTGGCCCCCACTCTGGGGCTCACATTCTGAGTAACTTCTTTTATGTTGCCTGTTATTCTCACCATATGAACGAAAATTGTCCTGCATATAATGCCTGTTCGTTGGTGTAGGTAGTGAAGGATAGTCTCTCACATCTTCACCATCGCTATGATACCTTATATTTTCACTCGAAGACACTTCCATGCTGGTATCATTTCTGTTTGTCTCTCTCCTTACACCCACCCCTTCCTGAAAACAGACCCAAGATCTGGATCGATGATTGGTTTGCCTAAAAAAGGCAGTACCTTTCTCATAATCTCAAAGGTCTTTTTGAATTTTGTGCATTTTTGTTCTATTAACTTTTTCTCAAATGCACCTAATTTATCTTGAATCTCACACAAACAAGATTCAATACGTGTTCAGTCTATTAATGTCACTAAGTTATTACAAACATCGATGATATCTTTTTTAATTGTACACAATTTTATCTCATCCCGTTTTACCAGGATGTTAGTCCATTCCTTAGAACAAAGATGTGCTGCTTTTTCCCAACGCTGTTTAAACAGTTTCTCCTCAGGTTTTGTTAAATCAAAAGGCAGAGATGAATATTTAACCGCTCTCAATCCCCAGGGAACTATGTCCAAGTCCAGATATCTCTGTAAACTTGTCTTGTTGTAATATGCAGCCATCTCTTTGTTCATTAAATTACTCAGTTTGTCAATTAAGGTTTTTTACCTCTGGTGGAAAGTCCATAGAACATTTGCCAACTTCAGAAAAAGGATTAACGACACACTTATTTCTTGTCTCTGCCAAAAATCTTTCCCATACAGGCATAGATGATCCTTCTTCACTGCCCGTTAATCTCTCACCACGATCTCTCTCATGATCCATATTAGAACTAAGAAACCCATCCATTGTTTGCTGGGAGGAACCCAAATTCTCCTCTCTAAAAATCCATGGAGTATTCGCTGCTGGGTCACTGGCCATCAAAACGATACAGCTAAACAACACCAAGAATAAGTGCTTCGACAAAAACGACACCACATATAGCCAAAATAACTTTTTATTTCTCTAGCACCTCGGCTACAAATAGCCTTCAAGGAGTAAAATACACAAATTCAGCAGTCATTTTTATAATACCAGCAGCTTCAATCAATTATCAATTAAACAATAAGAACATCAATTAAAACTTTTAAAGTGACCATGTCTAATTTCATATAACACTTTTTCAGCAACATTCAGTATTCAATCCCTTCGGTATCAATGTTCCATATTTTAAAATAAATATTGTTTCCTTTTTCAAAAGATTATATCTATGAACTGCCTTATTATTCTTTTTTAAGCAAACTTGTTCTAAAATAGTTGCCTTAAGTCTTTCGGGGTCTCCGTTATGGTAACTTCTGAAATGCTGGGCTAATGGGATTTCTATCTTACCTGACGTGATGTCTCTCAAATGTTCTAACAGTCTAACTTTAAATATTCTTTTTGTTTGTCCAATATAGAACATATTGCATGTGCATTTAATAGCATACACTACCCCTTCCATTCTACAATTGTATTCCCCATTTACACTAAAAGGGATGCCATTGATGGTCTGAAAAGTATTTACTATATAGGGACATCCCTTACACTTTCTACAAGATCTAGTCCCTTTATTCCAAAGCTGCACAGACAAATGTATGTCTGGCCTTTGAAATTTAGTGCGTACCACCAGATCTCGTATACTTCTACCTCTTTTGTATGAGAATACTAACTTTTTATTCATCAGCCTATCTAATTCATCAAAACATCTCAAGAATTCCCAGTAATGGAGCATGGTCTGTTTAATATTCTCACTCAACACATTATATGCTAAAACTAAAAATAAGGTGTCTGTATTCATTTTATTCCTTTTATGCATTTATTTATAGCTGTTACGGTGGTAATTTGGCCTTTAGAACACCACCTAAAAAATGCACTGTAGGGGTGGCAAGAGCCTTAGCCACTACCCGGAAAGCCAGGGGTGACAGATGCAGGCCATCTCTAGCAAAGCATCGCAGTCTATCAATCATGTCATCCAAAGCAGACAGATACTGGATCCCCTTAGAATGACACCAGAAACTTAGCCAATTGTTGAAGTCAATCATTTTTTGTTTGCATTGTGGTATCATTCTGGGTGATGGTAGGATACTGCTCAGGGCTAGTGTCATACCTGCTTGGGCCACATAATCCAAGAGCTCCACCTTGTCTCTTTTCATGTAGTCCAGGGAGGTGCATCTCAGGTCATTCACACCCACATGGACAATGACAGAGTCATACTTGTACTTGTCGTGGAGTGACCTAAGTGAGTGTGTTATGTGTCGGATTCTGGCACCTGATAGACAGCTGAATGTTACCTTTCTCCTTATTCAACCTAGTGAGTGTTAGATGTTAGAAAAGCACAAGATATTGCTTTTGGAGATTGAAATATGCCACATGTTAAACTGGAGTGTGCTTTTCCATATAAGGAGAGTGCAATAATCACAGAAATGGTGTTTAACAGTGTTTTTTTTATTAGTAATGTTGCTTTATTAACTATCTGTTTCAGTTCCATTTATTTATTTATTTATTTTTGCTTTCCATTTCCTTGGTAACCATTGAGCACTTCTTCTGCTCCCCCCTGTCAGCCCATTCCTTTGTTGGATGTGTAAGCCCTATGATCCATTTGCTCTTCCTTAGGGGTGAGGGTTGATTGGTTGAAATAAGTTATCATTCATCTCAGGGAATAGGAGTGGGGGTTGACTTCAAAACCCTAGTTATTCACAATGTGCTTAATTGCTATGTTCTAAAGGGTGGCATGAAATGAACATATGCAAGGGGCTTGTCTCCCATTTTTGCAAGAAATGTCTTCAAAATTCCATGCCCCTTTGAAGACAAAGCACCCCCAGTGATGTCTGGTTTCCACTGGGAGTTTATACAATGTTTGTACTCTTATTACCCCCCATCTGGGTTTTCGTCAGTACTTTAATTCTCTGTATCGATGAATCAGCCAATTACACAGGCAGCAGCTCAGCCCAGCACACCACTATAAACTATGCAAACACCTTTCCCCCTTGTTTTCCCAAAAACTCTGCACCACCGGTGTATATGAATGGGGAAATTTTACAAAACAAAAGCAAGAGAAAAAAGTTAGGGGCTGCTTTTGCAATCATAAACCAGCATGTGCAAGAGGCTGAGGGTGGTGAGGATGTGAATGCTGCTGAGCAACCCACAGTGAGGAGACGGAGAAGAGTGTACAGACCCAGGGTAACCTACTAAGGGCTACATGAGCTGGAGATAGTGGAGCGCTATAGGGAGGACAGGGACCTCCTACAGCAAGTTGTTGAGCTGTGCCGGCCACATCTCACACACAGAACTAACAGAGGGGAACCCATCCCAGCGGATACCAAGGTATGTGTAGGCCTAAGAATACTAGCTACAGGTACCTTCCAAAGGCCAACTGGGGATATGATGGGGATTTCACAGGCATCAGCATCCAGGGTACTCCATCAGTTCCTGGATGCCATGTCAGTACATGTCGGTGAGCACGTATATTTCCCCATCACCCGTGAGGCATTGGCCAGCAATATACGTCTCTTCCACTAAATAGCAGAATACCGTGAGGTAGTGGGTGCAATAGACTGCATGCACATATGCATCAAAGCACCACCTGGTGAGCGGGATAGGGCCTACATCAACCTCAAGGCCTTCCCCTCCATCAACTGCCAGGTCATGTGCGATGCCCAGGGCATAATAATGAATGCATGTGCTGGTTGCCCTGGAAGCTACCACGATTCCCACATCTGGCATCTGATGCAGCTGTACCAGACATTTGCCAGTGGGGACATCCCACACGGTCACTTAGTGGGTGATGCTGGATATGCACTGGAGCCATGGCTGATGACACCCATCAGAAATGCACACACACCCAAACAAGAACTTCATAATGAGGTACACGCACAAACACGAATCATAATAGAGCATGTGTTTGGGATGCTCGAGTCATGGTTCTGGTGCCTGAACACATGTGGTGGAGCCTTGCAGTACTCACCAACTACATGTAACCAAATTGTCCTTGTATGTGCCATGCTACACAATATGATCCTGCAGAAACAGCTGCAGCAGGAACAGCATGGGGCAGGGCCGCACAGCCCCCCACCATTGCCAAGACCTGCACAGGCACAGAGTGACTCAGAGGAGGAAAAACCTGAGCCTGCCCCAGTAGGCAGAAGGAGGCATGCCCAGTATGCCCTGGCCTTGGCAAAGAGGCAATGCATAGCACATGCACTGACACAGTAGGGACCCAGGGAATGACACCTCACTCTGACTCACACATACAGTAAAAGGGATGCCAAACATGACACTACCTGTGCTCAACCATGTATAGGAAGTGTACTGTGTGCATCCAAAATAGGCAGCCCTGCAGCACCACTCTCAATACTGGGACCCCAAAAGGTAAGTGACTCACACATGCCAGTTGGGGGGGGGGTCACATACCCAACAACAGATACAGCCAGCAGACAAACACAAACAAATGCTGTACTATGGGTAACCCCTCCCCCAGGCCTACACAGACAGACTACAGCAGGCCAGGCAGTTGGATGTAAGTTGTGAAGGCTAGGAAGTCAGAAACTAATATGTAGGTAATTAAAGCTAAGATTTGCAGTACACTAGTATGCCTCTAGCCAGCACGATAGGTAAGACTACAGACTGAAATGGAGTACGCAACATACCAGTACAGTCCTAGCAAATGTGTACAAGTGTCAGGTGCGCACCTCATCCTACGTACACTTATAGTAACAGTCAGGTGTGCCCCCCCACTCCTGTGCAGAAATATAGAAATAGTCAGGTGCGCCCTCCCCCCATCCTACATAGAAATACAGTCAGGTGTGCCTCCCCCAATCCTGTGTAGAAATGTAGAAATAGTCAGGTGTGCCCTCCCCCCATCTTGCATAGAAATATAGTAACAGTCAGGTGTGCCTCCCCCAATCCTGTGTAGAAATGTAGAAATAGTCAGGTGTGCCCTCCCCCCATCTTACATAGAAATATAGTAACAGTCAGGTGTGCCTCCCCAATCCTGTGTAGAAATGTAGAAATAGTCAGGTGTGCCCTCCCCCCATCCTACATAGAAATATAGTAGCAGTCAGGTGTGCCCCCCAATCCTGTGTAGAAATATAGACATAGGCAGATGTGCCCCCCCTCCATCCTACATAGAAATATCGTAACAGTCAGGTGTGCCCCCCAAACCTGTGTAGAAATGTAGAAACAGTCAGGTGTCCCCCCCCCTGCTATGCAGAAATGTAGCAACAGTCAATGCTAAATGACCAATGGTTACCCTGCAGACACAGCATGCTACCTGTTGGTGTACAACACAAAGGCCAGCACTGCAGTACAAACTACCTGGACTTGATCCACACATGCAATACAGATGGCCGTACTGGGCATGCTCACACACTTAGAGGAATGAAGGCAATGTCAGTCAACAATGTACTGAAAGGTTATACTGGGCATGCTCACACACCTAAACACATGAAGGTCATGTCTGCAAACACCAGTGGAAAAGACATATCTGGCAGTCACAGTTCTTAGTGCAGACACATGTCAGTATGCACCACTCCTGCCTTGCACACACCATGGATAGGAATACAGACATTGTAAGGACAACACACTATAATAAGCCAAAGGTAGACGGACATAGATGTGTGGAAGAGGGTGACTGTGACAAGGAGTCATCCGGGCCTGTCCCACAGCATACAGCCAAAGGGTCCCAAACACATGAGGTGCAGATGTCACTCACTGCAGATACTAGCCACCAGTATATGTCAGCATGACAGACTATGTGGTGCAGTATCTGTCAGCATGACAGACTATGTGGTGCACATGCCAACATGACTGTACAAGGAAGTAGTCATCTAGTAGCTGTATACATGTACCTGTGACATATGACCCCGTGTGTGCCCGCATGTGGGATGTCAACCCATACATGAATGGGTTATGGCCCATGCACACACCGCCCTCCCTATAGCAGTATTATGACAAGCCTGCTGAGGTCATCCAATGTGAAATACACCTTTGGGAGAGCTGTAGCTCAGTAATCTCAATGGTGTGTCCCATAATTGTGTACTGCTGTAATGATAAACTAGTTAGGTAGTAGTTCTAACTCCAGACTTGGCAATTGTGTGAGTGTGTGTTTGTGTGCATGTCTGTCTGTCTCTGACTGTGCAGAAAGAAATGCTTTTTAGGCTACTCATACTCCGTTCAATTCATATACTCAACTTTGGCAAGGCTGCTGATGTCGCTCACCTAGAAATATAAATCTGGGAAAATTATAGCTCAGTAATCTCTGTAGCGCATCCTGTAACTGCTTACTACTGTAGGGTGGTAAAGTAGTTTGGTAGGTGTTCTAACCCCAGACTGTGTGTGCCTGACTGAATAGAGAGCAATGCTTTTTAGGCTACTCACACTCCGTACAAATCATATACTCAACTTTGGCAAGGCTGCTGATGTCACTCACCTAGAAATACACCTCTGGGAAAGTCATAACCCTGTAATCTCCATAGCACGTCCTGTAACTGTGTACTGCTGTAGTGTAATAAATTAGTTAGGTAGGTGTTCTAACCACAAATTTGGCAACTGTGTGTAAATGTGTGAATGACTGAGTAGAGAGCAATGCTTTTTAGGCTACTCACACTCCATATAATTCATATACTCAACTTTGGCAAGGCTGCTGATGTCACCCACCTAGAAATACACCTCTAGGAAAGTCATAACCCAGTAATCTCCATAGCATGTCCTGTAACTGCGTACTGCAGTAGTGTGATAAAATAGTTAGGTAGGTGTTCTAACCCCCTACTTGGTAACTGTGTGTAAATCTGTGTGTGTCTGACTGAGTAGAGCGCAATGGTTTTTCGGCTACTCACACTCTGTAAAATTCATATACTCAACTTTGGCAAGGCTGCTGATGTCACTCACCTAGACATATACCTCTGGGAAAAGTGCAGCCCAGTAATCTCCCTAGCATGTCCTGTAACTGCGTACTGCTGTCGTGTGATAATGTAGTTAGGTAGGTGTTCCAACCCCAGACTTGGCAACTCTGTGTGTAAATCTGACTATCTGTCTCTGAGTAAATAGAGAACAATGCTTTTTAGGGTACTCACACTCCTTAGAATTCATATACTCAACTTTGGCAAGGATGCTGATGTCACCCATCTAGAAATACACCCCTGGGAAGGTTGTAGCTCAGTAATCTCTGTAGTGCATCATATAACTGCATACTGCTGTAGTGTGATTTAGAACTGTGGTAGGGTTACATCTCCACCCATGGCAGTTCTGGATGTTTTGTGCGTGTTTCAATGTCTGTGTACTGAGCAATGCATTATAGGCTACTCACTCGCAGTACATTTCAAATGCCCTACTTTGGCAATCCTGCTGTCATTCATTGTGAAATACAACTTTGGGGAAGGTGCTCTTCAGTAATCCCTGTGGTGCGACCTATAACTGCTCCATGCTGTAGTGTGACATAGGCTTTGGTCAGGGGTTCTATACCAACACATGTCAGTTGTGGATGTTTTGTATGTGTCTCACTGTCCGTGTAGAGAGCAATGCATTTTAGGCAAGTCACTCACAGTACAGTTGAAATGCCCTAGTTTGGTAATCCTGCTGATGTCATTCATTGTGAAATACACCTTTGGGGAAGGGTTTCTCTAGTAATCCCTGTGATGCATCCTATAACAGCTCCATGCTGTAGTATGATATAGACCTTGTTCAAGGGTTCTGTACCCACCTATGCCAGTTGTGGATGTTTTGTGTGTGTCTCACTGTCTGTGTAGGGAGCAATGCATTTTAGGCTAGTCACTCGCAGTACAGTTGAAATGTCCTAATTTGGTAATCCTGCTGATGTCATTCATTGTGAAATACACCTTTGGAGAAGATGTACTCCAGTAATGTCCATGGTGTGTACTATAACTGTGTAGTGTAATAAACTAGTTAGGTAGGGGTTCTACTCCTGGCCATGACAGGTGTGTGTGTGCTTGTAGCTCGTATCGTGTGAAGAGGTGGGTGTGAGTGTGTGACACCTGTGGGAAAGTGGAGGGGATTTTGCTTATTTATTTTATGTTGGCCCTACTATATATCACAATGTCAACCATACAGGGATAACAGATGTAAATCAGCTGAGAGGCTGGGGTGCAAAGCCATACCCATACATGTGACATCAAGGCCAGCCAATCACAGTTAGCAACCCCACTATTACCCAGATCACACACTCAACCCAGGTGTCATATGCACACACATGTCTAGGCAACAGCCAATATGTGGGTAATACACTGCATATAGGCCACTGATTGTAACTATGCAGTGATAGCAGTGGGCTACAGTGGGCATGTCACCCTGCCCATCTGTCCAATATGCACGTACATGTGGACAGTGCACCTCCACCATGTTCCCCAATGGACACCTGCACCACCTGTGGTGCCTTCACATGTGACTCACAATGGACATACCATGCCTGACAACATGCCCTGTATGGACAGATGACACTGACATCAGAGAATGCTGTTAGCATGCTATCAATGTAGATGCAGGGTAAACCTGCTGCCCATTACAAGTTCCTGCCACAGGTGGGCAAGACTGGCACATCTGATGATAATCTGTGTTCACAACATGGGCCAGATACCCCAGGTACAGTTCCACATGTCACTGTACATGCATGTGGGAGGTGTGCACATCCCGGACACCATCCATGTCATGGAATAAGGAACACATACATGGCAAGTGAAGCACAGCATTGGCCACACACAACAGTCACCCAGGTGACTGGATGGGGAGTGCAGTACCCACCTGTGTGGGCAAATGCAGAAACTACAGGCCTGAGCCACAATGCAGACCATTGTCATGTGGCCTGATGCCAAGGTATACCCATCGCCTACCCTTGTACAGCCTGCTGGCACAGTTGACCACCACACACCCATGCAGACATGCACCCATGCATGTCAGAACTGGCATCCTGTGTGTTCTTGTGTGTGTTGTATGCTGCATATGTCCACATCCACACCCACTACAACTCCCCCAAGGCATACTAAAGCATGCTGACTGATGTCTGACACCTCCTCATACTCTTTGCCCATACAACCTCCATATGACCCATGTGCTGCATGTAATACCTGCACATTGATGTGTTGTGGTAATCCTACTAGTGATGAGTTGCACTCCTGGCCCTGCCAAGTGTGTCAATGTGTGTGCGTCCCTGTGTGAGTGTGCCTGTGTTGACGCTGTCACCTGTTCATGCAGACAGGCATGTGTACATCATGTATCATATATCTACCATATCCCTGTTGCAGATGTCACTCACCATCACATACATTTTTTGAGTGCTTCACAGTAGGTAACTCATGTAGTGCATCCAATAACTGCATTGAACTGTGATAGCACTACATAGTTGTCTGAGTTTGATACCCTGTGCTGGTAGGTGTGTGACACAAACATGCTTCAGTTTTACTCTCCCACCCCTCCCTGACATGTATTTGCCTCTGTCTGTCTCCCCCACTCCCTCTCTGGTGGATGTGGAGACCCACACCTGCTTTGCTTAGGCAGCAGCATGTGTATTTTAAGTGATGCTCATGATCAGCTGATGGCCTCTGCATGAATTGCAGCCCTCCCTTAGCTGATTGCATGTGGAACAGCTGTGGTAACATTCCCATAGCCAATTGCATGGAAACACACTCCAATACCTAAGAACATCATGGTGGTGTTGGCCCTTTTCAGTCACTGTGAGCAGGAACTAGATCTGTTGTTTGGCAAACAGCATCTCAAATGGATTGGGGATTTACCTCTAACAACATACACTGTGGAAAGAAGGCAACAAACAGGAGGGGGATGTGCCTGACCTGACTACAGACTGTAAGTGCTGTTATACTGCATTTGTAGTAATGTTGGTTTAACAGTGTTTGTCTGGATATGCCTGTTGTGCATGTCGCAAAACCTGCCATGTCAGTTCCATGTATATGAGGAATCCCCATCTGCAGGGTCATCTGCAGTCTGGGCAGTGTTGTGCCTTTGGTTTCATATGTTAGCCACTGTGCATCTATCTGTGGAATGCAGAAGGTAGTGTGAGGATTGCAGTTTGTAAATGGTGAAGGCCATGACAGTTGCTGACTTCATATCCCTCATAGGACATATATTGCAACAAACCCCATTACAATGGTAAATATATGAGGTTATCTCAGCAATATGTCTATACTGGCCCTGTGTATGTGCTGTCAGCCACACCTCTGTCAACCTTTGTACATATGTCATGCATGAAGTGGTGCATATGTGCTGTACACCATAAATAGTGTCATCATATCTGATAACAAGCCAGTGATATATCAGATTGCTACACATGTCATGTACAGTAGGGGTTATATTTCATGACATAACCTGGACAGTCTGTGGATGTTTGTACAATACTGAGGTCTGTGTAGTGATGGTGAATGTCGGCAGTGTGTGTATTGTTAATATGTACTTTAGCCTGTGTACAAACTGTGGTAGATGTCATTGTTCTAGCTCCCCTTCTATCTGATGTAACATGCTGCCACACTGTATGGTACCATTTTGCCGTACATGTTTGTAGGGCCAGACACACACATGTCCTATACCACAGACAGCCATCAGACCAAACTGTGTAGCAGCCCAGTATATGTAGGGTCATTCTGTGAGTGGCACATATGAGGATGGTGTAGAACAGATAGTCCATATACTGTAATATTATGCTAGCTTACCATATGTGGCTGTGGCTGTGTTTACATTGGTTGTGGTTATGCACTTTCATACAGGTGTATCTTACCCTGTGCTGTGACATGGCTTTTGAGCCTGCTATTTCTACAGGTACATGTGCATTCCCCCATATGAGATGTAGGCCAGTGTTGAACCAGACTGCCTGTAGCCTGCACACTGCATTGTTACATGCCTAGCAGCTTAGTGTACTTATCCAGTGAGATGCCATGTGCAGATACTTGCCAGATGTACTGCTGCCGAGCATCCCTTAAACGTCATGTATGTCAGTGGGATGCTGTACAGATGTATGTCTATATCTAGTGGGTAGTATGTGTCCTCGGCACCCCTGTACCAGCAGTCATTATGTGTCAGGCCAGACAGGAGTGTGTGAATCCAAATCCTATGGTGGCAAATGTATACCAGTCGTTATGTGTTATACCCATCTACATGGCTGTCTACATCCATATTGTCAGGCCTGGTACACATGTGCAAAAAGGGATTATGTATATACCTCTGGGCTATACAGGGTGTGTCCAAAGTTCCACATATATTGGCCAATATCTCTGCTGCACCCCACAGGGGCATTACATGCTAGCGGCGGTCCTTTACAATGATTTCCTTAGGATGTCTGTCAGTAGCCAATGGCACACATGTTATAAACAGATGTCTACTTCCACACACACACACCATGTCTGTGAAGACAATCCCAATGACAGTAGCAATAGTCTAGTAATATACCTGCTATACATACCTGACATCCCCTTGCACTACATCGTTGGGACTATAGGGGCTGTGGTAGGGCTACACTCCATGTTCAGGACATATGGTGAAAATATATGTACATATACTTATCCAGATAGCCATATATATATATATATATATATATATATATATATATATATATATATATATATATATAGGTTCATAGGTTCATAGGTAGATACTAGGCTATCTGCCCTAGGGCATTTATAAGCCTAGCCAGAGTGTATTTGGCTTCCGCCTCCCTATTAGATTAGCCTACTGTGCCTCTGTAAAGTAGGTCACAGAAGGTACCCTTTTAAGATTAGTTTACTGTGCCTCTGTCTAGCAGGGACACAGGAAAGATCCCAGGGGTGAATTTGCGATTTCCCATCCACGCGTCTAAATTTTGCTTGAAGAGGGTCAGCGAGGGGCTATGTCTAACATGAATTGGGATTCTATTCCAGAGTGAGGGGAGCCTTTGGGAAATGAATCTGTCCCTCCAGCATGTCCTATTTATTTTTGTGCTGAGGTTTAGGTCCCTGGAGTGTGTAGCTCTATGCGACTTGGATTTTTTGAGGTGGAGCATGTCCATTAATTCTGGGTTTGACATGGCTTTGTAAGTCAGGCGTAGATCGCCTCTGAGTAGGCGGCAAGCAACTGAGTAGAGCTGGAGTCTCTTTAGTCGAGCTGCATAGGACATCTGTTTGTAGCCCATGATCCTCTTGGTGAGGTACTTTTGGGGTCTCTCCAGTTGCTGCAGGTGTCGGGTAAGGTATGTCTCAAAAGGGGCATTGTATTTAATTATGGGCCAGATGAGTGACGAGTAGAGGGGCACAATGACCTCTCTTGATCTAGATGCGAACCCTTTCGTGATAAGGTGGGCTATATAGAAGGTCTTTCTAAACACTTTGGCAACGTGATTATCAAAGGAGAGATTACTATCTATGTTGGTCCCCAAATCTCTAATTACTTCTTCCGTACTTAATGGATTACCACCTATGTAGTAATTTGTGGGCACCTTGTTTTTCCCAAAGGGGATGACTATGCACTTTTTAGCATTTAGCTTGAGGCCGTGGCTCTGGCATCAAGCATCCATCTCTGTGAGACCCTTTTGGAGGATGCTTGTGTCAGCTGGAGATTCGATTATGGCCCCCAGTTTGCAGTCATCTGCGAACTTTGTCAGCCATAATCCCCCCGTGTTAGCCTGAACCTCAGAGAAGTATATACTGAACAAGAGAGGTTCCAGAACTGAGCACTGTGGGACACCACTTGTAACTGGTTTGGATTCGGACATGGCACCTGTGATTCTGACCATGTGGGTTCTATCTCTGAGCCAGTTTGCAACCCATCTTGTGATATAGGGATTGATATTTAAGCTGGTAAGCTTATTTATGATGCCCGAGTGGGGTATTGTGTCGAAGGCTTTTGCGAGGTCCAGGTAGGCTGTGTGGACTACCTTGCCCTCATCTATGGCTTTGGTAACTGTTTCAAAGAAATCAACTAGGTTTAAGAGGCAAGATCTTCCCTTAACAAAACCAAATTGTGTAGGGTCCAGTGTCTGGAGGCTCCCAATGTCTTTGTTTATGAGTTCCATGATAATACGCCCCATAGCTTTACAGACCAGACTAGTCAGGCTTATGGGGCGATAGTTTCCGGGGTCCGTTGTGGCACCACCTTTGTGGAGTGGGACCACTGTAGCTGTACGCCATTCTTTGGGTACATATCCTGTAGTAAGGCTAAGTTTGAACAGTGACTTAATGTGAGGGTTCAGTTCTCCTTGGAGCTCGTGTAAGACACAGCCTGGGACACCGTCCAGTCCCATAGATGCTGTGTTTTTTGCTTTGGAGAGGGCAGCTTTCACCTGTGCATCTGTGATGTCAGGGAGGTTACATTCAGTTGGGATAAGCATTTGCTCCTTTGGGGGGAAGGTGGGGAGTAGTTTGCGTTGAATCTGTCTGCCAGGATGTTGGCTATGTCTGTAGGTTCGGTATATTTTGTACCGTTATGCAATAATTCAGAGCATATCTGGGAGTTTCCGCCCATGTTTCTGACATAACTAAAGAAGGCCTTGTGATTATCTTTTGTGTCTAGGGCAATTTGTCTTTTGAAACTGGCCTTTGATGATTTTATGAGGGATCGAAGTTTCTTGCTAATACTGATCAGAGATGCCTTCCCTTTTTGGGATTTTGCTCTGTCATGTAGTAGCTTCCTCCTTCTGTTGTATAACTTATTTATGGCTGGGGTCCACCAGACTGGTCTCCTGTTTTTGGAGGAGTGAGTCTTGGTTTTATTTGGGATAGCACGATCCATGCATTCCTGCAGGTGCTCATAGAATGCATTTGTAAAGGATTCTGCGGATTGGGCTGTATTATCCTCTGGCCCAGGGGCTTTGAAGGATTCCACCTCAGTCTTGAGAAGTGCAAAGTTGGCTTTGGAGAAATTCTTTACAGTGATTTCCTTGGTTGGGGGTAGGGACAGGATATGGATGTCCAGGGAAATTTGTTTATGGTCTGATCTTACCAATGAGGGGTTTACCTCTGGTGTGGAACATAGAGTCCCCATGTTGGTGATGACCAGGTCCAATATGTTGTTACCTCTTGTGGGAGTGGTGACCAGTTGTTCCACTGCGTTAGAGTTTATAAATTCAAGGAACCATTGGGTGAGGGTGTTTGGGCTTGAGTAGTTTTCCCAGTCAATGTTTGGGTAGTTGAAGTCACCCAATAACATAGTGTTTGGAGAGACCTTCATATTCTCCAGTGTTCTCAGGAATGCCAAGTGGGGTTCCTGTAATAGGGAGGGTGTTCTGTAGCAGGCTCCAAACTGAAAGGCAGTTTTGCCCGCTGTTAGTTGCACATGGATGGTTTCCAATGCTTCGTGCAGTGCCACTAACCTGGAGGTGTAGGTATCTTTGATGAATATAGATACTCCGCCTCCTTTTGTGCTTCGGTCCGAGCTTTGAGGCCGAAACACATGGTATGAGTTATAACCTGGTAGTGCTGGGGTGCTCTCAGGAGTCTTGAACCAGGTTTCTGTTACTGCACAGACATCGATTTTCTCCATACTGAGGAGAGTCTCGAGTGCGTGGATCTTGAGGTTTAGACTTCTGGCATTGAGTAGCATTACCTTTAGTTTTTTTATCTTTTTGTTGTCTATGGAGGTGGGTTTGTCCTTTGAGCCTTGCCTAAAAAAGGCACTGTGGGGGTGGCAAGAGCCTTGGCCAGTATACGAAAGCCTAAGGATGACTGGTGCAAGCCGTCCCTAGCGAAGCAACGTGGCTTGTCGAGCATGTCATCCCAGGCTGACAGACACTGGATCCCCTTTGAATGACACCAATACTTTAGCCAATTGTTGAAACTGATCATTTTATCTTTATACTGTGGCATCATTCTTGGTGAGGGCAAGATGCTACTCAAGGTCAGGGACATACCAGCCTGGGCTACATGGTCAGAGAGCTCCTCTATGTCTCTTTTCATGTAGTCCAGGGAGGTACATCTCAGGTCATTCACACCAGCATGGACAATGACAGAGTCATACTTGTACTTGCTTTGGAGTGACCTGAGTGCTTGCATTATGTGGTGGATCCTGGCACCTGACAGGCAGCTTACAGTGACCTTCTCCTTGTTCAGTCTGGTGAGTGGGATGTCAGTGTGCCGGACAATAGAGTCCCCTATAACAAGTGTATTTGGTGTGTTGTTTGGCCTTATGGGCTGTGACTGAGAGGCACACTGATTTTGTGAGATATGTGATTTGTGGGTATTGTTGAGGGGTGGCTGTTGCTTGGATATCTGCTTAGGAGGTCTTTGCTGTTTAGGCAGATTTTTATTTAGAGCCTCTGAGTATGTTTTTGTCTGTTTATGTGTTGGGTATGCAGATGCAATAGGTCTGTGTGAGACTGGATTTGTGGTGTGGGTGGTTACCTTTTCCTCCTGACTGACTGTGCCAGTCTTGGGTTTAGAGAGCTCTGCCTCCAGTTTGGCAGTGTAACTGCATCTCTCACATGTATTAGAGTTTGTTGGAAGGAGGAGAGGGTTGTCTGTGTACATAAGCAATTGTAACATTGCCTCAAAATTCCCAGATTCACCAGCTGGACTGGAGAGTAACCTTGAAACTGACCCTTGGACATTCCAGATTAGTATAGGGAGCTGTTTTTTTACTGATCAGATTAGGGAAGGGAACAGATTTTTCACTTGATCAGGAAGGACCAATCGGGAGTCTAATACTTATGAGAAGTCAAGGAGGGTGTAGTGCTTTAGTTAGTTAGTTAGTGTTTCCTTATAAGAGCTGAGCAAGTGCAGGGCTTTAGAAAGAGAATAGAGTGATTACTTTGAGAGTTTGAACAGTTCTAAGGGAAAAAGTGAAGAGCAGACTTTGTGGAGCCTGGAATAGTTTAAACCTCTTTAGGCGGCGCTGCCCGACGCTGCTCAGTCATAAAACCGCAAAAAGAGAGTTGTAGGGTTTTAAGAGAGAGAGATCAAGGAGTTTAGAATTGACCCAAAATGGCCAATAAAACTACAGCTTCTAGGTAGTAACCACTCCTCCAGGGACAGGCAGGCTGTTCAGTGTTAACCACTCCCACTGGTGAACACAGAGACTTTCCTTTAGCCCAAGCAAGCACTGGCCTTCTAGAAACTTCCAAACAGTTCAGAACAACAAATCTGTAACTGAACTTTCTTAACTTTCAGAAAGTGGGAAAAAAAGCAAGATTTTTTGTTTTTTTTCTTTTTGTTGTAGTTTAAAGGTAGCAGAGATACACAAGCAGCAAAATAATCACAACAGTGCAATAAATGACCCCACACTTGAGTGCTAGGCCAAAATCAGGTAAAATGCAGTTTTTAGAGAAAAAAACGATTTTAAATTAAGTGCATCACAGGAAATGCAGTAAAGATGTTCTAGATGTGTTCCAAGTACTGTTACTGTTACAGATATAAACTTTAGCAAGCTGGAAAATGCCAAAAAGTAGGCAGCAAAGCAGTAAAACTTAACAAAAAATCAGAAGAAAATACTTAAAATCACAAAAGTGGCTCCTTTTCTTCTCTCAGCGTTTTCTCCTCTTGGTACATGTGTACTTCTTTCAATTATCACTGTCATGGCAACCACCCACTATAAATCCCTACAGCATGTGGGCGTGGTGCCTTTACATTTCCTGTATGATGGACATCCTTCCTGTATGTGGGCATCAGTGTTAGAGACAGCAGGTAGCAATATCTATTACAGGAGAACCTGCACACTCAGAGCGGCCACATATTTGTAGGAGGATCAGGAACTACAGACAGACTGTGAGTAGAGTTGTGTTATGCTATGCATAGTACTGGTGTTACAGGGTGTGTACGTGTACATACTAGTCTACCTTGGAATGCAGTCTATCTGCATAGCTCACTACTGTGGGCCTATCCTCTTGCTGGCAGTGTGTGTGTGTGTTGTTTGCTATCAGTACATGGCTACATCCATTTCTGTTTCTAACCTCAATTCCCTGACTAAGGGTATGTTGCAGACTATCCTGTAACATCAGCACCTTGCTTAGTGTATGGCAACAGTGTTCCACATATGTGCCTGTGTGCCAGCCTATGTCCTCCATCTACATACCAAGCTTTGCGCATATGTCATGCTGTTGGGGGTTGTTCTGTAGTGGGCTTTGAGTATATCACACTGCCATTGCTGCCATTAGTCCACTGCTGGTGTATACCCCACACATACAGTGGGGCTGGGGCCATATATGTGTGGGCATCACCTAAACAATACATGTGTGCCCTTATGCACTCCAGAGTCCGGTGTATGTAACAGTGGTATATGGGCCTGTGTTAATGAGTCTAGGTGAGGAGCATCATAAATTACCTAGGCTGTTACAAAATGTGGGAGTATCAGTGGTGAGCTGCCACAAGGTATCTGGATGTACAGTACTGTATACTTCACCTATATTGGCATTACTTACATGAATTGGGGTACTACAAGCCTACTGCCTCCTGCCATACAGACTGTTCTGTTTGTTGGTGTGCTCATGATGGTGTCTGTTATGCTTTGTTATTTACCAGTTACAACCCATTTGATCACAAAACGTCTTTACCTCCTACTGAGTTTGTACAAAGTGTAGATAGAGGCTGCTGAACTACACACCTGCAGTACATACTGTTGATTGTTTGGTATCCTGTGGCCCAGTCTGTCTTCACTATTGTACAATTTGAGGGGCTTGGCCTGGACAGCAACAGTTGTGAACCTTTCCAGACTACTGTATTAGTGTAACTGTTTCACAGTTGCAGTACTCTGTTTATATGGTTGTCAGTATCTGAACAGCTATATGACATGGCATGTAGAACTGTTATAGTACACAATTAAAGGATTCCCATTTCTGCAAACCTGTGTGTGGTGTATTTCCTATAACCTTTATATGGGTATATGTTGCAGGCAATGTTTGCCATTTGTATGGGTGGCCCATACAGTGTCCAGTTCTTCAGGTGTTAACTGTAGGCTTAGTGGCTGTTTAATATTGTGTGCACCGTCTACATATGTATCTTACTGTACATATATCTGCATGTGTATGTGTAGTCACATGTATATATATATATATATATATATATATATATATATATATATATATATATATGTAAATGCATATCTGTGTCTGTGTATAAGTATCCTGGGGATGTTAATGGCTTCCACATATTACATATCCTATGGGAGGCAGACTGTACTTGGTAGTGTATTGCAGGGCACACGTGTTTGGCTGTGGGGGGATGCCTATTTGTACAAGTCGTATAGTGTGTGGGGCCTCTCAACCCCATTAATGGTGCATGTGGACATATGTGTACTTGTTAATTTGCCATTGCTATCTACAGATGTATGGCCATATATATATATATATATATATATATATATATATATATATATATATATATATATCTGCTAACGTATATATAACTATGTCCGTATATACCTACATAGATATATATCTGCTTACACATATGTAACATGCTGTGTATATGTAGACATATAGGTGTAGACACATATATGTGTCGATTTAGGCATATGCATGTATATATGTGCATATATAGTGATATATATGTATATAGAGTTAGAAAAAAAAAATATACATATATATATATATATATATATATATATATATATATATATATATATATACATATATAGATATGTTGTATCTGTTTAGATTTTAATATAGTTGCACACACAGACATCTAGGTGTTGGTATACATTCTCTGTAGGATATGCATACATCTATAGATATATATGTATACATCCATATGTCCACATATATACAGCACTAAAAATACATATATGTAAGCATATATATGGTTCACATTTCAAAGGGAGAAAATAATGTTTCCAAAAGCTGGAAGGCCAAAAGTATGTTTTCAGCACTGCACAATCTTGCAATAAATGCACTGAATGTGCAGCGAGCGAATGTCACTATGCATTCGCTCATTGCAGATTCAGCAATTTGGGGGTGGATGGCATTATAGTGGGGATGGGAAAAATTTGCCTTTCCCCACTCTAGTGTGAACTCAGAGTTAGTATATTACAGTATGGGGGTTGTGGGAGGCCCAGCCCCCCATATGGAGGGTGCAGGGGGGCTTGCCCCCCTGCATTACGATATGCATTCCAACTTGTAGTTTGAGAATCAGCGAAGCTGCTTTTAGATTTGCTGACTTTTGAACTGTGGTGCAATTAGAAATGATTGATTGGTTCTTTCAGTTTGCAGAAAGGGCCATTCGAAGAAATGAATGTCTCCCTTTCAAAGGTAAACACACATACACACATATATATATATATATATATATATATATATATATATATATAGGCATATATGAACATACATCTGTAGATGAAATTGGGAACATAACCACAGCATATATGTCCACATTTACAATTGATGGGTTTGAGAGACTCAAACGACATACATCTGGCATGGATAGGTATACTCTCCACTGCCAAACACATCTGACCTGCAATACACTACCAACCTTAGCAGATCCCATAACCAGGACCCTACACAAAAGGGCAGTACATGTTAACAGTACTCCATCCCATCTGTAGGATGTCAGGCTGGCATTACTAACATATCATGCAGTACAGTCAAGTGAAGTGTCATGTTTGCAGGAGCCCCCTGGTCAGGCGCAGTAAGTAGCTGGGATCCCTCATATGATCCAACAGGACTACACCTGACAATGGATTCACCAATCTTGCCAAGGACAACCACAAATCCACCATGTCAGATGGGAACTACCACCCAGTAGTCTGATGACCCTGGTCTGCAGGGACATGAAACATATCAACAATGAACACCATGGCCAATGTCACTGGTAATCTTAACACATGGGACCCCTGCCAATATTGGACTTGTCAAAGGCAGAGAATACAACCTGAACCTGATATACCTCCTTGACGCAATCATGACAGGTGTAGATGAGGGTTAAGAGGTGCACAATGCCTATGTAGATCATCGCAGGCTTTTGTACACAATCCTACATGTAGGAATGTGTGTAGATGTTAAGGGATCTACCTCTGTTCACAGAATATGTTTCCACCAGGACTGCTTGGCAAATGCCAACATTCCGCAGGTACCATCCCATGCACATACAGTCCTTCACAGGTCATAGATGTGTTAATGCCCTCCTCCACACTGTAGAGGTGTGCAGCACTACTGGGGTTGTATTAACTCACTGGGTGTGGCTGTTATGGACACATTCACCATTATTGTAGTTACTGTTGCGTCTATCCCCCCACATAGCTGTCTGTAATACTGTACAGTGTATGTTATCAGGTTGTTAGTTATTTACACCAGTCACAGTAGCGCCTCACAACCTCCTAAGGGTAGGGCTATGCCACCAGCATTGGCACACTCATGTTACTGAGGTGAGGATCGCAGCAGAGTGGGGAAAGGGACATACAACCTGCTGTTAGCATGTTCAATGTCATCCGCATTGCAGACTACATATATAGCAATGTGTGGTTGTGCCTATCCTGTCTTGGTGGGATTACATGGGCAACAGATGTGTTACCTGCACAGGGACATACCTCCATGTGTACAGTCTTGTATCTGTACTGCATCCAAACCAAAGGCTCTGTGTGTTGTACCCAGCCATGTTATGTGTACCACCCACTACACTTACTGGTGTCCACTGTAGAAGGCCTGCTGACACCACTAAACCCATCAGCCATGTGGCACATGGACAAACACAACACAATCAGAATAGATAATGGTGAAAACAATACAACATTGTTAATTACAGCTATAATGCACCATGGCTGCACAGCTACACCTTCCAAGATATTAGCATTTCACTTTACTGCTGACAACATGCTACACAACATTCCATTGCTACACTGTGGTACAGTCTCCCTGTGCATCAGCACCATGTTAGCCTGTCCATGATCGATGTTACGGATGACAGGATGTGGCACAGGTATCATCATATGCATAGGGTGTGTTGTTGGTTTGCCAGAGGCCTAGGTTGAACCATACAATTGACAACATGTGTGTGTGTGTGTGTGTGTGTGTGTGTGTGTGTGTGTGTGTGTGTGTGTGTGTGTGTGTGTGTGTGTGTGTGTGAGGGGCTGAGTACTGTTATGGGCCAATGGTGATGTTGTGTGTGCAGGTATGTGGTTGCCCTAGGTTTGTTGTTTATGTGTGTGTTTCTGCATGCACACAGTTCCAGCCCTATATGGGGATTTGTGAGACAGCTACAGACTGTACCTGGCAGGGTTTGCAGTTCACCATCTCCAGCCATGGACACGGGACCTGTGCCTGGCAGGGGTGCTACAGGCAATATCAGGTACAAAGCCAGATTGGGTAATGATCCTCGAGGTTGACAGATATCCACTGGATCCAGGTCTCTCCTGGGATTGGCCAGGGCCACATGCACATGGTCTGCTATGATGGTCTGTGGACAGCACCCCCCCCCATAGTGCTGGGGCTGGTACTACCACTACAGGAGTGGCTGTGTCTGGTGGGACATCAATGGTGCCCTCCAGCTGCTGGTGTTGCTGGCATATGTCCATGTGGCTGTTGCAACCATCCTGGCCTTTCCTGATACATAGACATGACATTGTGGATGAGATCCAATGTCTCACCCCACCATCTATCCATGACCTCAGTGTAATTACGAATGGCACCTGCTAGGTCAAGGGTGCTGTCAGTTACAGAAGTGTGATGAGCCCTCTGCGCCTTTAGTGTGGTTACCCTGGTGTACCGTTCCATTCATGCCTGTGCCTCCATGACAGCCTGGAACATGTGTGTGGTTGATATATATGTGGCACATCTGCCAGGGGCATGATGACCAGCAGTGCTCCGATGAGCACCCCTGAACATCTGCCTATGTGGTACCCCACTGGACATCTGGCTATGGCTGCTGTGTCCCGACACATGTGCCATAGATACCACACTGTCCTGGCCAATGCCAACCATAGACTGTCCCTCAGCTAAGGCCAATGGTGATGAGGTGTGTAGAGGCAATGTGACTGTGTGCATGGATGGGGTGGATACTTGTGGGATGTCAATTGGTGGCTCAGCAGAAGCCCCTGATGACCCTGCCTCTGCCTCAACACACCTATCCTCATGGTCACTGTCTGTATCAGTGATATCAGATTCCCTGCTGGAGGAACCCAGCCCCACCTCACCACTTGTGAGGGAAAAACAGGGAACAATCTGTAAGACCTGTATATCATCACTAAACAGTACACACACACACACACACACACACACACACACACACACACACACACACACACACACACATGTGCAGACTTGGCCACACACATACACAGACAAACACACATGCAGTCGACATTCATGACAACCCATACACTCCACCAGACAGCACCTATAAACAGCTCCAGGACCCCATAACACACACAATAGCAGGTGATGGTGCAGTACAGTATCACACAGAAACCTGTAATTACACACATGTCAGCATGCAGGACATGTGGTGCTAAACAGCATGCAGTGCAACTATAGTCAATCCCCATTACCAACATTATACATGGTTGTGATGCATGGCTTCTGTTATTAGGTGATGGCCCTCCCTCTGGAACACACTGCAACCATATCCACAGCATTGCTGTGCATCTCTTCAGCACCATGGCATGTACTGTGCACCATACCTCACAAGTGTACACACCATTGCAGGATGTGTATCTGTGTGTCAGTTATGTTTCCTCTGCTGCTCACAGCCTCTGTGTGTTTCTGAATTATATATGGACACATGTTTAGTGAATGCCTGATGTGTATTCACAGATGTCATTATCAGTTGTGCATGTATGAGTGATAGAATACCATTAGTCCGACCACAGACACAATGTACTGTACCTTTGGTGAGTGCAGAGACAATTATTGACATGGCACTCTCTTCCATGACAAGCCATGGTGCAACACTACTGCATATGGCAACACTACACATACCTGATATGTGACATATGACCTGGGCAGTCAATTGCATTACAGGCCATATGTGTCAGTTGTGCAGATGCTGGTTGGGATGCATACCGTTTGTGGGTGCATATGTGTGCACACACATATCATGATGATGTGTAGCAATAACTGCTATGTGTACTACTGCGGTCACTATACCTGGCAGGGGTATAGTAGCATGGGTCATCATCATGAGCCAGTCGTTGGGCAGTTAGGCCTGCAAATGTTTCCCAAACCTGCATGTTTGCATGCTAAACACGTGCACAGGCCTTGGAGGTCATACAG